>NW_008794836.1:5714044-5719647 GCF_000699145.1 Aptenodytes forsteri | reverse complement strand
CGACCCCCGCCCCCCCCCCCCCCCCCCCCGCCTCTCCAGCCTGGCAGTCATCTTCCGGGCTCTTTATGCACATCATCAGTTCCACTTGTCTGAATTTGTGGAGCTCAGCCTCCTTTCTTTGTTCTGTGAATCGGTAAACAAAACGATGCTGAAAAGTCAAAAGTGTTCATTTCAACCCTCTGACTCACTAAGGAATTTTAATGTCTCTTTCAAGAACGGCCCACGTTTCTCAGGCGACCGATTAACCAAGTGGTGCTGGAGGAGGAGGCCGTGGATTTCCGGTGCCAGGTGCAGGGGGATCCCACACCCACAGTCCGGTGGAAGAAAGATGATGCAGACTTACCGAGAGGAAGGTGAGAGCAACATTCATGTTCCCCACACCTTCAAATTTCAGTTGTTGACTAATGCTGGAATCACTCCCTACTACTTATTGTTTGTTATTTGACATTATGGGCAAGGCTTATTTCCTGTATTGCTGGTCTTTGGCACTACAAAACCTGTTCCAGAGCCAGTTGAGCAGGGAAGCCCGTTCTGGGTTGAATTGTCCAAGGTAATGGATTCCTGCGGAAGGAAGAAAAGTGATGTGTAGGTATTGTGAGCACATGGGTATTCACTGCATTTGCTGGAGAAAAGTAAAGATGTTTTAGGAATGTACTAGGGATAGTATCCTTCGTAATAGTGTGCTGATACCAAAAGGGAGAAAACCTGGCTGGAGAGTTGCAGAGCCTCTCTGTTGCACTAGCAGCATGAATTAGAAGCAGAGCGCTGTGGTGGGCTTTGCTGGCTCCTTGGCTAATGTCTGTTAAGTCTTGGAGAGAAACCTTCCTCTTGAGGAAACAAAAGAACAAACTAGCAGAAGTGGAAAACAAAGTTGGAATTTGGAACAGGCCGCTTGCGTTCAAGAAAGATTCATTGACTCTGGAACAAACGCAGAGAAAATTCCAGAACGATCAGGGGATGAGAATCTGTCTTATGAAAGGACATTAAATTAGCTCGGCTCCTTTCAGCTAACAGAACAGAGTTTGGTCCTCACTTTCTGGAACTCTTTCTAGTTTTGATGCTGAATCATTATTAGATTAAAAAATCTTAACACAGAAATAGGTCTGGGAACAGGAATGAGAACCCGGGTCTCCGTAACCCAACCAATCCTTCTGGCCTGTGAATCCTGATTCATTTTTGCACAGTGCTTTTAAATTCAACATGAGACATGAATAGTGCCTTTTTTTTCCCCACCACAGCTGATTGTTCTTTTCCATCAGTGTTGGTTATTCCTGGGATGTTGCTGATGGAATTTGAAGAAAGGAAAAAAAAATCTAGATCTTCTGTTCTTCAAACAAGTGCTTTAAACACTGGAATTATGTAGGCTGGCTGCCAGTGTTATTTCTGCTCCTCCAATCATGATCTTAAAAAAAGAACAGCTGCAATGGTGTTTGTGGCTAGTTTGTGTCAGCATATACTAAGTGCACTGTGAGCAAACTACTAGACTGGGCCTAACTAAAACATAAGACATAACTTAGACATTGCTGTCTGCTTTCTTTATCACAGCATGTCTTACGTCTTCACCCCAACAAGGTGAAAAATGTGGTAAGACTGTTATCTGGCAGTCTTCAACCACTTGCTAAATGGGGCGCTTGCTGTCACATACACTTTCACAAAAAACGATGGCAAAATTCCTCAGAGTCACACAGCACTTAGTCATGTTTGCGCCTTGGGTTAATATCTTTTGTTTCTCAATTTCTAAGTCTTTAACAAAATCCCAGAACTTAAACTGGAGAACACCTGTTTTAGTTTCTACATCCTCAACTCTGTAAGATATCTTACGTGAGCATGCAATTCTTCAGTTAAATATATTAATGTAATGATACATAATCTAGAAAAAACATTTCTATATAAGTAGATACCTATGTATATGTATAGAAATACTTACATTTTAAAATTAATTTCCTTGCAATTTAAAAAAAATTAAAAAATGACTTTTTTTTTTCTAATTATATTGATAGATATGTATGCACGTAATACATAAGATATTATTTTGAAGAGCAGACTTTTGGATTGCAGGATGAGTTTTTCTCTTTGCTTGCTATTTAACTATGCATTGTAGAGTAGTCCATAGTAAATACATTGTGCTTCTGTGATTTATTCTTACTATTGTGCTGCTTCTGTTGTTTTAAATCATGTCTACTTCCAGGTCTCATAAGCAGAAGTAATAGATGATGAACCAACACTGCCTTTTGTTAGGTTGAACTTTTATTAGGGTTTTTTAAATGACTATGTTCCTCCTTTTTCTTTTATATCTCACTGGGAAAAACATAGTAATATGTGCCCTGAGGTCATTTTTTCTGTTAATTTATAACGTATTTCTAAGGAAGAAGAAATGAAACAAGAAGCATAGGAAGAGTTTTCACTGGGCTTTTAACTAAATAAGAGAAGGTTCGTCAGGTACATTCTGATCATAATCAACTTCAGGCTCAGAAACTACTCACAGTGTTTCACAGTGGTTTTACACTGCTGTTTAACATTTCATTAACTGTGTTTTGGCATCTGAAAATAGAAAGTGGGGGTATGTCTTCATTTATGTCTGCGTCCCAGAACATCACAGGGGTGGGTGAGGAAGGGGCAAGGTTGCGTAATCCCACGCTAGAGACCACCTTGGGTGATACAGGACTACCACTAGCGCTGCCTATGTAGCGGGTTACCACCGCCTGAGCCACATGGATTGTGGTCATCTAGTAGAGTCCAACATCTACACTTCAAAAGCAAATACCTCTGATGATCAGGACTGTATGTTTTCTTTTCTAAAAAGTATCATTTGTATAGCAAGATACGTGGGGGCGCTTGCTGTCACATACACTTTCACAAAAAACGATGGCAAAATTCCTCAGAGTCACACAGCACTTAGTCATGTTTGCGCCTTGGGTTAATATCTTTTGTTTCTCAATTTCTAAGTCTTTAACAAAATCCCAGAACTTAAACTGGAGAACACCTGTTTTAGTTTCTACATCCTCAACTCTGTAAGATATCTTATGTGAGCATGCAATTCTTCAGTTAAATATATTAATGTAATGATACATAATCTAGAAAAAACATTTCTATATAAGTAGATACCTATGTATATGTATAGAAATACTTACATTTTAAAATTAATTTCCTTGCAATTTAAAAAAAATTAAAAAATGACTTTTTTTTTTCTAATTATATTGATAGATATGTATGCACGTAATACATAAGATATTATTTTGAAGAGCAGACTTTTGGATTGCAGGATGAGTTTTTCTCTTTGCTTGCTATTTAACTATGCATTGTAGAGTAGTCCATAGTAAATACATTGTGCTTCTGTGATTTATTCTTACTATTGTGCTGCTTCTGTTGTTTTAAATCATGTCTACTTCTAGGTCTCATAAGCAGAAGTAATAGATGATGAACCAACACTGCCTTTTGTTAGGTTGAACTTTTATTAGGGTTTTTTAAATGACTATGTTCCTCCTTTTTCTTTTATATCTCACTGGGAAAAACATAGTAATATGTGCCCTGAGGTCATTTTTTCTGTTAATTTATAACGTATTTCTAAGGAAGAAGAAATGAAACAAGAAGCATAGGAAGAGTTTTCACTGGGCTTTTAACTAAATAAGAGAAGGTTCGTCAGGTACATTCTGATCATAATCAACTTCAGGCTCAGAAACTACTCACAGTGTTTCACAGTGGTTTTACACTGCTGTTTAACATTTCATTAACTGTGTTTTGGCATCTGAAAATAGAAAGTGGGGGTATGTCTTCATTTATGTCTGCGTCCCAGAACATCACAGGGGTGGGTGAGGAAGGGGCAAGGTTGCGTAATCCCACGCTAGAGACCACCTTGGGTGATACAGGACTACCACTAGCGCTGCCTATGTAGCGGGTTACCACCGCCTGAGCCACATGGATTGTGGTCATCTAGTAGAGTCCAACATCTACACTTCAAAAGCAAATACCTCTGATGATCAGGACTGTATGTTTTCTTTTCTAAAAAGTATCATTTGTATAGCAAGATACGTGAGCAGAGTCTTCACTGTCCAAAAAGTGAAAATTTCCAAACCATGCTGCATGATGCTTAATCAAGGAGGATAAACTTGGAACATCTAAAAGAAAAGCTATTGTTTTTCCTGGATTTTTTAATCCAAGCAAAGAAATTTGCCCAGGTATAGTCTGAATGAATGGATGGATGGATGAGAAACTGATAATAGCAATTTTATAAATTAAGAAGATAATTTCTAAGCTAAGTTTTTTTTCCTTGATGAAATGGGAGATTTTTTTTTTTCTTTTTTGAGGTAAAACCAAAATTAGCTTTGACCTTCTGAGCTCCTGTATTTTAAGCATTTTAACATCTACAGTGAAATATGAAACCCTCAAGGAATTCCCTTTGCTATTCTTCCTACATACATAAATCCTTCTTCTGAGCAGATCTGTGCAGCTATTTGTCTTATAGCTTTCAATATGAATTTCCTGTTTTTACAGCTAATGACCTTCTTTGCACATCTGTCTGGTTTTGTTTTTTTAATAACTTCCTTTTGGCTTCATCCCTAGATTATAAAACAATTATAGTAGGTGCCTGTTTAAACAATTATTGCAAATTTTTAAATTTGTCTATTGTTCAGCTTTCAAAAGTGTCTAGTTCAGTGATAGCAAAATGGGATAAACTGAATTTTTGTATGCATTTTGTTTCTGTAATTTGCTCCTGGTGAATGCCAGAATCAGTGATATTGGATCCATAGTCTTTCAGAAATCCTTCTCTGTTTTTCCATTTTACTTCCTTTTAGCTTTTTTAGTGACACATGTGAAAGCCAAGAGAAAAGTAATCACAGTAATTTCTAGTGACAAATATAAACAGTATTGCTCCACCGATTGGTGCGTTGAGTAATAATTGGAAAATAATTTCAGGCTGTTACAGTTTTAATTATAATGGTCCCTGGTGAACTGTAAGCATCTCCAGTTGCAATTGGATTGAAGGAGAAAAAAAAGCAACTTCTAAAGAAATTAGTATGTTTGAAAATATGACTATTTAAAAAATTTTAATTTGGCCATTTTATTGAATTGTCTATGTAATTACCCAGAAATTTATGAATAGCCAAGATATAAAACTGAGAACAGATCGACATAAGTTTATTCTGTGAGTGCAAGGCTTCATTGCAAATCTTTACTATTTTGAATTGATGATCTAAAACAACTAAGATGATAGTCTATATTTTGAATTTAAAACCTTAAAGTGGTTCTTATAGTGGAAGTTTTCAAAATGCCCATGAAAAATAACTCCCACTAACAGTCAAAAGACATCACTTTTCCAAAATCCTGTAGACCTGACTTGAGAAAGGATGATAGTCTATATTTTGAATTTAAAACCTTAAAGTGGTTCTTATAGTGGAAGTTTTCAAAATGCCCATGAAAAATAACTCCCACTAACAGTCAAAAGACATCACTTTTCCAAAATCCTGTAGACCTGACTTGAGAAAGGAAAGCTAAAGCCCGGATAGAATTAAATCTGGCCAGGGACATCAAGGGCAACAAGAAAAGATTCTATAGGTATGTTGGGGATAAAAGGAAGACAAGGGAAAATGTGGGCCCTCTCTGGA
>NW_008794836.1:5694388-5712687 GCF_000699145.1 Aptenodytes forsteri | reverse complement strand
GGACGGACAAGGGGGAATGGCTTTTAAAGGAGGGTAGATTAGACTAGATATAAGGAAGAAATTTTTTATGCTGAGGTGGTGAAGACCCAAACTATTCTATGATTCTATGAGATATCAAATACCTTGGCACATATCATGGAGCTCTTCTGTGTATGCTTGGGCAGGAATTACGAAAGCTGTAAGAAGGACGGTGGAAACAGTGTTGTGGTTTATGTATGCTAACTGTTTTCATAGTTCTTTTACATTGTTGTGATAATGAATTAAATTCTTCAGACTTGAAAATTCTATGTAGAGCCTAAACCAATCCCAGCAAATTAATAATTTGCTATTAAAAGTGTTGATACTGCACTAACAGAGAGAAACAAAGTATAATGTGAAGTCTGGGGGCTGTAAAGCTTTTTTGCAGAAGCTGTCCATTTCAAATCAGCGACCCAAGACTGAAATGCATTGTGCATCAAGGGTAGAGGTGCGTGGTGTATATTTTATTTTAATTGCTCTAAAAATTCAGCATCACACCATAGTCTCCACAGTACACAAAGGCTAGGGAATAATTAATCAAGTATAACTCATGTCAAACTACTGGAGGTGAACAGGATATTGTGGGGTCACCAGTTTTATGCCTTTGGCTGAAATGTTAGGTTCGCTATTTCCCAAATAGAGGGTTTTTTCATTATAACTGACACAAGGAAATGGCACAAAAATTGTACTAAAGCAACTCAGACAATTGTGGCCATGCAGAATGACCAGGACCTATTGAAAATTAAATAAAAATTGTCTTTATACATTGAAGTCTTTTTCCAGCCACACGTTCAGGTAGCTTTCCCTTTGTCTGCTCAGCAGAAATAGAGTTTATACTTTCCTGCTAAGGAGCTGATGGTGTCCTGTGTGGTGGGGAACTCAGTATGGCCTGCATCAACTTTTGATTCATCTGCTTTTTAGTCCTGGTAACAGGAAGAAAGCGATATTATTTGAGAGCCTCCAGTATGAGAATGGAATATCTATGACTAGCAATTTAATAAAATTTGAATAAGGTTTGTACAGTGTTTCATGTCTTCAAATTTTCTAGTGAAGCCGAAGAGAGCAGCTGCATAGTCTGTAATTACATAGCAAGTAATACAGATTTTTTTTTTTGGAGGAAGTGAAGAGATTTTCAATTACAAGTTAAAATTTATGACACACTATAATAAGTGTTTAAACCTTTTACACAGAAGAAGCTAGCAGTACCAGCTCTTTGGGAGAGTGAGGTTAGCTCAGCAAATGTATTTTTCAGTTGCCTTAAAAATGACTGAGTAGCAATCACATGGGCCTTTTTTTTGCATTCCAGCCCAGAACAGCTGGTTTAGCTCAGTAAATACATCTTTAATGAAATTACAACCTGCTTTTGTAAGTTGCATTTACAGACACTGTCTGATTAGATGAATATTGTACTAGAGATGAAAAGTGGCAACTGCACCAGCAGGAAGAGGTATTTGTTTTACGTGCCACCCACGCAATGGGAGTGTAGGCAGAAAAACCAAGAGTGATGCTTCAGAATGACAATGGTGTGTAGTTTACACAAAATATATTGCTAAGTGTTAAGAGATTGTAGGTTATTAAATGAAACAGAGCAGTGACACACAGCAATGAAAACCATAAACAGCACAGTAAGCTTTCTTATTTACTAAAGATTAGGAATATTCAATAAAAATTATTTGGGAGAATGCATTCTTTTCTGTTGTTGAAAATTACCCATATATTTAAACACATTAAGGGATTGTCATTATTTGCTGAGAACCACAGATTTTATATTTATTTTGATTAACTGCTCTAAGTGACAGACACTGAGGTTTAACCATAACTGCAGTTGAGAGTTTAGACTTAACTTATTCTAAGATGTATGTTAGCTCCAACAACAAAAGTCTGTGTAGATGTTAGTCTTGCTATGTTCTAAAAACTGGCCTCTCTGTGCCTGAAAAGTAATTGCGTACACATAGCCTGAGCAGGAATACTGTCTGTCACACTTCTGAGATATCTGCGTTTTCACTGTTTTCCAGGTGCAAATCTTTGAAATGGATTTAAATGCAACTAGCAGCAAACCTTATCCCAATAAACTCAGAAAAATTGGATTTTTTAAGAGGAGATCCAGAAAGGGCCTGATAGCCAGAGATGTTCTGCATTTGTATTTCTCCATGATCACAGGATAAGGCCCTGTAAGCCACAGAGACAGTAATTTTTAAGAATAAACACGGTGCTACATAATTCTATTTATATTCTGTGGATGGGATAGTGAGGTATTTAACTACAGCCTCCTCTAGATACGACCAAGGGGAGAATGACCTTTCAATGAAATATGAGTTAATAACACTACAGCGCTGTGTGCTTTGGTCGAGTTACTCTCTGTGCAGATTGTAACAAAATGCAGTCTAATGTGTATTGAATATTAATTAGAGCAAAGAGTGTGTTTTAGTAGTGTAATGGATATAATCTTTGGTTACATCAGCAAATTTCTGTTGCAATTAATTACAATTAACAGTTTTAAATAAAGGGTCGGGGAAAAAGGATGTTTTTCATATTAGCTGTATCACGTGTACTATTCATCACCTCTGGTTAGATCCAGTATGATTTGCATGCCCATCTTTTGTCTCCTAAGCTAAAGCATCAAGGAGAGATTAAGTCCCTTTATGAGGAGCATAGGGGAGAAGATTGGATGTTCTTAATAGCTTGTCAAAAGGAGACAGTGAAAGAAAGAGGTTTAATATGCTATTTGTATTCTTACTTACATCTGGAGGCAGTAGAGGTGGTTTGCAGAGGATGTTGTTATCTTGGGTTTAAGGCAGCACATGGCTGGCACAGGGCAAGCTGCAGTGCAACTTGCAGAGGGTCCGTGTAGCCTAACTGAACACAGGCAGATTTCAGCAGAGTGCAATGTAAGCATCTTTTTAGCTGTTATGTTGCATTGTTGGAGGAAACTTCTCCTGTAAAGCCAGAGATTTAATTTAGAAATAAGAGAGGGGATGAGGGGTAAAAGGGAGGCAGGGGTTGGTTTATTTTTGTGTATATAGCATCAGGATGACGTACCCCAGTGCTGATGGGGTACCCCCTCCTCTTGGTTCTTTTGGTTGAGAATCCCTCTTCTCTTGATTGATATTTTGCCTGTCAGTGATCCCTTCCTGTTCTGTAAGTGGAAAAATATTCCTTACAGTTCTCTGAGGAACACATGGCCAAGTGAAAGTGTAAATTAGAGTATTTTTTGACATTTAAAATCCCTCAAGGCATGGCATTGAATAATGTCCTGTAAACACATCGTCCCACAGTTACCGCAGAGGTCTATAGTCTAACCCAGTAGTTACCTGCCATTCAATTTGTATGAAATATTAAATGCTGTGAGCAAAAGTGGTAGACGTGTGGCTCTGCTAGACTGATCAGCAGAGAAACGGTTAATAACACTGACATTTAAATTGGCTTCATGTTAAGTGTCAGTTCTCACCACAGAGCTGAAGAAGAGCTATTGTTTCAGGCAGTCTGTTTGCGGATGCATGAAAACAGTCTCCAGTTGCTTACATAAGGGTCAAGGTTGGGAAAATAGCTTTACAACGCCACAGACAGCAACCATAAAGGAATTGTGTCAACTAACAGTCCTGCCTACATGTTTTCTCTTTATGCTATGTGAACCATTGGTGATCTATGAAGTGATCACTGGCAGTGCACTTGAAATAGGATCGTCACCAGAGAATTGTTTATTTTTTATTCTCTCTTATTTAACAACCTAAAATTGTTAAATTTCAGAGAATTAATGAAGTCATTAACAGAGATCTGAAACAAAATTTAATGCCAGTGGTAGTAGCCTCAAACATGGATTTCTTTGAATTTTCCACTCACAGAAGACTGCGGTAAATAAATGGTCTTGCAGGAAGGAAATCTAAGCAAACTTAATGTAGAATTTCGCTCAAAATACCCATTCTAGTGCTTGAATCTTTACTATCAGAAAAGCAGAGTATACTAAGTAAAAGCTTAGTAATCACATAGTTTTTACATTGTATTTATAAGTTTCAGAATATTGAGTTAGCCTGCTTTCTTGAAAAGTATAAGGATATCAAACAGTTTAAGCTCACTATTATCAGTTTATTGACTATTACAATTATAGAATTAAAAAGTAAAGATAGTTAACCATGCAGTTTTTCTGTGAAACCCTCAGGAAAGCAAGGAGGGGGAAGCTGGTAGTTACCTTCAAGTGGGAGTAAGATTCAAGAGCTCTGACCACAGTGTCGTTGATGCTACTGGAATGGCTGGCCTGCAGGGATTTCTTCTGCTTTAACACATTCCATCCCTGCATGGGATACAAAAGTTGTCGTCTCAGTTAAAAAACAAATAAACAAAAACTGTCTGAAAATACTGCAAAGTTAAAGTTTTAACCCTAAGAACTACTTTCCAGTTCCTATTGGTAAGTCCTATGTTGAGAATTACTTAACATTAGCAAAATGTACTTTTTAATAATATGACTTCTGGCTCAACTGCAATATTGAAGGCACTTTCATTAAAACATTAACATGACTTCATCTTTAATTACCACTTCAAGGTTGGTTACTGATTCAAAATATAGATTAGAAAATATTTCAGTTAGTTCTCTGACAAGTTTATCGTAATCATTCGTCGTGCTTAAGGCAAATAATAATAGACAAGCCAACACAAATTCTGTTTATTTCAAACTACTCATAATTTGTGTGCTCATATTAAAAAAAAAATGCATCAAGCCATATTTAGTAAGTGCAAGATACCAGTCTGGGCTCAGATCTTCTTACTGTGCTCCAGTCCTTGCAGTATCATTTTAATTTTTTAAAAACAGAAATGGTCAAAAACAGTATTTTGCTTTCCCTTAAAATTAATTTCAGTGGCATGTGCTGGGCAGATAAGTCTAAGAATCAAGGGTGCTTTTCTGACGGATGAATTTATGACATAGGCATTAATAATACAGATCTCTCCAAGTGCCTGACAAATGTGTCTCATCTGTGAGGGAAAGGACTACTTCTGGTGACAGGAGGATAGGTCTCCATGCCAAGTCATTACATGGTCTCTTAGCTCATACTTCCACTGATGTTCCAGTTTTCGAAATGTGGAGCTCTGTCTGGAACCAAAATCAAATCAGAAGCCCATTTTGGGTAATTATCGTGTGGTAATTCCCTATGAGTACTTCTCTGTGCAAACAGAGATGTAGAGGTAAAAGATGGAGCCTGCATCAGTTTAGATAGAGTTTACTGAGTCACTGATTCCCAAACATAAGTTTTGTTCTTAACTTCTATGTGTTTCCAAATTATTTCAATG
The DNA here is from genome assembly GCF_000699145.1 of Aptenodytes forsteri. Taxonomy (NCBI): domain Eukaryota; kingdom Metazoa; phylum Chordata; class Aves; order Sphenisciformes; family Spheniscidae; genus Aptenodytes; species Aptenodytes forsteri. Next base: position 5,707,389 of record NW_008794836.1, on the reverse strand, counting down.
GGAATAAAAAAGCAGTCTCATTTTTCTTTCTTGGGTCTCTTCTGAGCACATGGCTACTGATTTTGTAAGGCACTAGTTATGTGCATTCACATAAGTATGTTTGTGTGTAAGAGTAGTACTGCATAGTGTAATGGTTCCAGAGAAGTTGGAAAACATCGCTTCCTTGGACATAGGTATGGTTTTACAATGTTGATCCAATGACTGTAATGGTTAGATACATCTTTTATGAGATTTAGGCCATTTTATTGAAGGCCTTGGTTTAAGGCACAGTGCCGTGTGGGTTTGTGTTTTATATTATTGCAACTGAGAGTGTCCACCATAAGAAATTACAAATAATCTGCTGATAACAACCTGTAAAAGATTTTGGACTAAAGCAGAACCTGCAGTCAGTATATTTGAAGAAAATCAAAGTAATGAATAGTAACCTGTACTACTTAGCTCTTTTTCTGGTTTGTTAGAATAAGGCCAGTGAACCATTTTATATGACCGCTTGCATATATGCCTTGCACTAAGAAATTCAAGGTAATGTCACATTGCCTTATACCTTTCTCTGGCATGAATGGCGTAGCCAAAGAATAAATGGGAATCTGGACATGTAGGTGCGAGGGGCAGCCGTCCTGTCAGCACCTTGGGGATAGCTCCCTGGTAGCTCAATTTATCATAGCTGTAAGCAGTGTCTTAGAGCCACCCAGCAACAAACAGCCGTGATTTCAGGGGTGCAACAGAGTAATCTGAGACCAGTGCACACAAATGTATAATTCATGTTCTCTGTCGCTGATGCAGGTTTTGCTAGGGAAAGAAAAATCAGAGACTCCTTTATCTTTCCCTCAGAAAGCTGTCACTCATATAGGTTTGTGCTTCTTTCTTCTTCCACTTATCAATGCATGGGATGGAAGTGAAAAAAAAATCCATTTCTTGTAAGGGAGCTGGCAGTAGGGGTGGCTGCATCACTGGTGGGAATGGAGGCTCTCCGTTCTGTTTCTGGATCACACAAGGCTGAAGCAGGTAATGAGCTCATGCTTCCTATCTCACTGCAGCTTCTCTCTGGCTCCCTCCATCTGGCACAGATAGTCTAGGAGCCAGTGAAAAGCTGTGGCACTATGCTGGGAGCTGAAGTGCCAGCACCACAAAAGAGAAGTGGAGACAGAAGCTTAAGCCTCCTTAACTACCTCCTGTTTACTCTGGTTTTGGCCAGTAGCATCTCTCTATTTGGGCTTCCTAATCATTGATGTTGTGAGTAATCTTGAAGCTTTGTGTGTGTTTTGCAAAATAGCCTGGCAAACAGGCAAAAGAAAATAGAGCAAAGTAATTTTTGTGCCATCTCTAAAAAAAAAGGAAAGCCTACAAATCCTACATAGAAAGATTCTATTTTTTTTTTTTATTTACAGTAATGTTTTAGAAGAACTACATAGAAAGACTATTTTTTTTGCCATCTCTAAAAAAAAAGGAAAGCCTACAAATCCTACATAGAAAGATTCTATTTTTTTTTTTTATTTACAGTAATGTTTTAGAAGAAAATAGGTGCCTGGTATAAATTGATGTAAAATTTTTGAGGCCAGTAGCATCAGTTCACAACAGTTAAGATGTAACTTTTTCTCTTGCAAACTCCCTTTAACAAGAAATATGTCTTTCTGAGTTGGATTTGTTGAATTCAGTAATGCATTCTCACAACTTTAAAATACACAGCTGAAGCAAGTGCATCCTTGCGTTACCAGTTAGACCCACTTGGATGTCTAGAAATGCAATGACTCCAGCTGCAAACACAGTTTCACTACCTGTGCACGCAAAAGACAAAGAGGTGCATACTTTTTTATGCATAGCTGCATGCACTTTTTTGAAAATCTGGAAAACTAGGGGTTCTGTGAAGCACTCAGTAATATGTATATCAAATGGAAAGAAGCATATTGCTAAATCTCTCGTAACTTGAGAAAATTCTCTCTCTCTTTTTTTTATTTGATAGCCATGGAAGATTGGTGGCTGAGTATGGAGAGATACACATTTGAATGTGGGGAAAAAAATGATAACTGTGACAAAAACAGTTGAATTCAAGATTATTCTTAGATGCTTAAGCCAGTGCATGAATCCAACCTCAGTACATTAATTTGTGATACTTAAAAACAGTTAATGTGTTTTGTTTTATTTGTTATTTGGTTGAGCAGATGGTAATGGTTTTGACACAATTCAGTTTTTTATTTTTCTTCTTTTCTTGAAAAAGACAAGGCTCTTTTTCCCACTTTGTCACAGCTGGTTACCAATCAATCTCAATTCACGGTACAGTGATGATAGCACATGTTGTTCAGGGGCCAAATCTGATTGGGTTGCATTTTCAGCAGTGTTTCATATAAAAAAAAAAAAAAGCATCTGTATGGCAGTGACTGTCAGCACACTATTGTACAACTGTCATTAATCAAAACTAGCAACAATGAATGCATTCATATGTGCCAGAGACTGCCAGATTTCACTCAAAATCACCCAATTTCTATTAGAATTTCCTCACCAGCAGTGTTTTCTCATCTGCTTGTTGTTTCTGTTTCTTTCTTCCCTTCCAGTCCCCTGCCCCCCCTTCCTTCTCGGTTAATTAAAGGCAGACCTGCTCTATTACTTGTAGAACAGAAATTATGTAACGGGGTGCCCAAAAGTGGCTGGTTTGTATCTAGGCACAGGCTGACTAGCTGTTTAAAAGACCTCTCCCAGCTCAGCCCGATGGCTGAAGTCTAAGCTGAACTGAAAGGTTAAGCACCTCCAAATGTTTAACAGAGAGAAGTACTTAAAATCAATTAGATGGCCATAAACATGTGAAACTGATGTCTGACGCCCTACGTTTTTAGCTGAATGTTGGCATTAGTTGGCTAGGAGTCAGCAATATTTTGGCTGTGTCAGAAGGTGTTTCTTGACACTGCACGTATTTTGAAGGCATTGCCTTCTTAGTGCACTGGCAACGTTAAGGACCAACTTAACCAGTATGCTCTGGTTTTCTGCCTCTCCATCACCAATCCGGTAACCTCTGCCTGTGATTGGCATTAGCAGTCAGAGAGGCCCTGATCCTGATTCCCAAGTGTTCAGTAGCACTAATCCAGATGAGAGTGAACTTCTCCAGAATTTCAGGTGGAAACATCTTGCTGTGGGAATATGAGGCTCTGGGACTGAGAAGAGAGAAGACACTGTTCAAGACTGTGCAAGTGGATGCTTGAAAAACTGAAAACATATTCAGGCTTCGCTCCTTGTTACTTCACGGTCCCTTTCTCACACAAGCTCCTTGTGCTGCAGTGGATCAGGCTAAAAGCCAGCTTTCGTCCTTTCTCCTTCCTGCCTGCTTCATCTGTCAAAGCTCTTCACTGAACTGTGGTGACTTCTGGGGACAATGTGGGTGGAACAGATGACTGAGGGGCAGCGTATCAATACTTCAAGACAGCAGATGGTTATAATGTCCCATGGGTCCATCTATGTATGAATCTAATTGCTAGATGGCACGTTCTGTCAGGGTGGTCCAAAAACCCAGTATGGCCTTGTTGGAGAAGCAGCCAGGGAGACCTGGACCTCTCCTTGAAGTAATTGATAGCTGGGCCATGATAGTGACATGTTTACGCCACCCTCCATTTCACGACCCAAGTGGGAGATGATGGCTGTACCCTCACTCTGCGTCCTGGCATGCCATGCAGCTGGCTCATTCCCCCAGCAGCCTTTGACAATTTGCATGATTGGCAGGTGCAAGCATAAAGACTGCCGAAGCCTCCAAGGCAGCTGGCTGGCATGCCGGCACCAGCACATCGGTGAGATGAAGAAGAGCGAGTCAGCTGCAGCTCACAGCAGACTGGAGGGCCCTGTCCCAGGCTGCCTGCATCCCAGTTCAAGCAGCCACTCAGTCAGATGCAGACCTGCTGCCTGTCTGTTTTTATCTCGGCAGCGGTGAGTGAACCACAGGGAAGTTATTTGTCTGTGGGGAAAAAAAAGAAAGGCGATTAAATCAATGGTTAATTGTTGCCCAGCTTTATAACTATGATTCTTATATCCAACTCATATTTCTATTACAGCTCATCTTAGTTTTCTCATCTTACAGGAGCTGAATACAACTTTATATTTTTAGTCCCCTAGGGCTGGCCTCATGTCAAGAAAATAAGCATTTTCTCTTGTCTGCAACTCTGTGGTCGCCAAAGACAAATAACCGCTCCAATGTTGTGGGATACTGTTGTCGTATTTCGAGATTTTTAAGGAGACAATTTGCCTTTTCTCTCTTACGAAAACAGTGATTTCTATTTGCCGTTGACTAGTGCAGCACAGCATGCGAAATGACATAATTTGTGAGCGGTCGAGAAGAAATGTGCCTCAACTGCATATGGCTGTTGAATGTAGCTGCAATAGGTCTGTACTGCTCCAGAAACTTATATTAAGTTAGTAAAAAGTTGTCACTAAAAGTTTCTGAAGTTTGCCATGGCATCTACTTATTCTTCCCCTTGGCATATCTCTTATTCATTAGTTAAACCTGAGGTACTGCATATGCATATAATTAAGTGTAACTCCTAACAGAAGAGGTATTATATGTGTTTATATTTATCTCTGACAGAATGGTTAGCCTCAATTTGGTCTCTTTTAATTTATTTTTTGCTAATGATTAAAATGGACTTTCTGAATATAGAATGAAGCTGTGTTGTATTGCAGTAAGTGTGAAAAGATGTCTTGACTTCTCTTTTTTCTTGGAATTGCTAGTAATGCTCTAATTGATGTTGTGAGCTTTAATTAGACATAACAGAACTTTAAATGTTTCAACATATAGGATCCTTTGAGTTAAGATGCTTTAAAGTCTGTTAGCACACAGTGCTCTCTCTACAAACCTATACTAAAGGAACCAATAGCAATGTATATTCTGAACACGTAAATTAACGTTTCAGGTTCCCAAAGCATTTAAAAATACTCAGAGCCTCACAACATTCCTGTAACTAGTTGCATTACATTCTTATTCATCAAAACATTTAAGGGTGCTCTTCCATATGATTTCAATATGTTTGCTGAACAAGTCTACAAGCTCTTTACTGTATAACAAAGAGAAGGTAAATTAGTTGTTCTGAAGTTATGTCATGACTGTGTATGCAGTGAGAAAGAGTACTGACATCTCCTGAAGCCTCGATCTTTCTTTAGTTTTGTGTTTCTATTTCACTATTTGATACATGAGAATCTGAAGCTAACTCTAGATTCAAGGTGACTTAATTAAGGTATCATGGGCTTATTATGTCTAGAAGAAATGTTGTTGAAAATAATTTTATGAGAGAGTATTTCAAGAGTAAAATATCCATGCTGAAAACAAGGGTTTTCCTGATTTGGGAGCCAAAGAAATTTCATACAAGATAAAGTCTCCCGTTGACTTTAATGAGCTTTGGATCAGAGCCTAAAAGAGTTTGTTAAGCATGACTTCTGCAGGATAATAACAATTTAACTGAAAATATATTTCTAGGTGTGAGCACTCTAAATGCCTTGAGAATGAATGTTTGCTGCATGCTGAAGTACTTTGTATTATTTCAAGTTTTATACATCCTCACAGTTTTAGAATTATTACAACAGTAGAAACAAGGAAATGGACAAAGCGTAACTGAATTATTCCTAATTTCTGTTAAGAAAGAGAAAATGTTATTGTCCACCCTTAATGAATAATTTTGTGGTGTTTCTGTGAAATTGATAAATCTCCTTTAATGTGCCTCTTCAATAAATGTCACCTTCCAGAGCTTAAATACATTTTTTACTGTTTGTAATCGTGTAGTGTCAGATCCTACCAACATGCTCACAGTTTCCCTAAGGGGTTTCTGCTGTAGAGAAAAACTATATATAAAGGGAAATTTCAAAATCAGCAAAAGGTAAAATGTGTAGCTCACATAGTTAAAGGCATGATAAACCTGAGCTGTCATTTATTGATAACTGATGTCTGATAGCTTAATATTATCTTATTGCTCTAGATCAAGGACAAAGTGAATGATATTATTAATAAAGCCCTAATACTGAGTGAACATAGCAATACTGATTTTATGTAAAGTTTCTAACTAATGCAGAGTGCAATAAAAATGTCATGAAGATTAACGCTTGGTGGAATTATCCAATGCTAGATAATAATTTATCTTCCAAAGTTGGCTGCAGGATAGATTCAGACCGGCATATTCCAGGTGAGAGTTTCGTTCATTTCTGTTGTCTACAGAAAGAGTTTTCATTCTTTTTCTGTAACGCAGGTATGACATCAAAGACGACTACACTTTACGCATTAAGAAGGCCATGAGCACAGATGAAGGAACCTACACATGCATTGCTGAGAATCGAGTTGGAAAAGTGGAAGCCTCTGCTACCCTCACTGTGCGAGGTGAGTGTTCCCACGGAGGGAGGGCCTGTGTCCTATATGGATAAATTGTTTTCTGACAAAATGGGCCACATCCTTACCTGGCATTGTTTGGGTTTCACATACCCTTTGCAATTGCGGGTGCTGGCACTGATGTACAACAGAGGTGAAACCCTGGTCCTGTTGATATCTCAGGCAAAGTTTTAATTTACTTCAATGGGATAGGATCTCCCTGCAGTTAAAGAGTTGTTCCAGTGTTTTTTTATTGAAGAACACATGTATATATATGCATAAGAAAGCACTACGTAACCGTGGGCATAGGCTTTAATATATGAGCCATCAGTTTAGGCTATTCTTCACGTTCCTTTCTCTAATAAGTATAAGGAGTATAGTAAGTAACTCTGTTTATTAATGCCAAACATAATACAGATAGCATTATTATGCGATTAGCTCTGCTATAATTAAACTCTCTACCATTACTCTTTATCTGAAAGATAAACCCCAGCCAAAGGAAAAAGAAAATCCTAATTAAATTTTGTAAGTATTACAAGGTAAAGACTAACATATTCTCTCCTAAAATATTCTTGGTCTCTAGTATCCACTCAGTGTTTATGTGCTGCTGTTTGATGTGGTAAGGAGGTTTTAAGACTGGTAGAATAATGAGTTGCCAAAATGTCTTTTGTGACAGTAGATATAGACATGCTAAAGATTATGGGGAGAGAAAAAGTTTTTAGGCTAATATTTCCATATGAGTAAATAGAATATAATAGTTATTACTTCAGTCCAAAAGATAAGCAGCAATTTGGCACAATGGATATCATGCAGACACTATTTCACAGTTTAGTGGTGCATGCTGATGGTTTTCAGTAGAGCTGTGAAAGGTTAATAAAAACATTTTTAGCTTTATCTGTTCTTCTCTTTTCATACACATTAAATCAAATGTTCAAAGTCTCAGTGGATTGCTTTATTAGAACTGGGGTCAACTGACCCAAGAGGCCAGCTTCCATTTCCATCCATTTAATGCATGGACACAGTTCAGTTTAATTTGCTGAATTCAAAGGGAAAAAAAAGCACTGAGTGACTTTGTAGGGGGGGAGATGTTAGTATATAACAAAGAAAAGAGAGTATTGTGATAATCCATCTGCTGAAATATTACCTCAGTGTTTGCTTTAGACAATAAGTGATAATGCAGCTCTTCCCATTTTAAGCTGAAGAAATAGGTTTACCTGCTACATGCTTGTGTAAGAGACTGTTCTTCCATTTTGTAATGCGAGAAAAATAGTCACTACAGCGAACTCCCAGAAATACTCTCATTCTGTTCCTTTGTCACAGGCAGAATCATGGTATCCAATAAATCTGGCAACCAATTCGATAGCCTTTAAACACTCCTAGAATTGTGTATACATTACTGGAGCAAGCCTTTTAGATTTGCTACCCAGACTTGTGATATAAACAATAGCTAGAACCAAGCAAAAAGTCCTTTGAAATCACTGAAGCTTGAACCTGATGAAATTAAGGTGAAAAAAAACCCAAGGAAATATATAATTTAATCGATTTTCCTACAGTAAAAGCAGGTTTTCATTATCTTGGGTATTTTTCCCCCCGCTTGGGTATTTTTCCCCCTGGGTTTGTCATTTATAGTCAAATTCATAGTGTTTATCCAACACAAAGGAAGCCACAATATTATAAGCATATTAAATGTTCAGGATATGACAGAAAATGAGAAAAGCCAAGAAATTCAATGGAGAAGGTTATTACTCTGAATTTTCTGAAAGCAAAGGACTGGGCAAAAGCCTGTTAACTTTAAAGGGACCGTGAACAATGGTCCTTTCAATTAAAGGAAGCCTTAATTCTGAATTCTTAAACTTTTGCCAGTTTTGTCTGAAACTGCTTTTACCATAACCACTCATCATATAGAGGAGCAAAAACACATAGCACTTCAGAATTTACTTTGAGGGTGCCTTGGTCCTTGCAGGTGTCATGTAGTTACAGCTGGAAACCTGGCAACAACAGCATTATCCTGCGCTCCCTCATTCATGGCTCCATCTTCTCAAAGCAGGGGACGAGGATGCAGTCAGGGAGTTTGCGTTACACTGTCACAAACAATAGCAGAATTTGAATTCTGTGGCTCAGCCTTCATGCCCTCTCTTAGAAAGGTGCACATTACTCTTATTCCTTATCTCTCTGCAGAAGAAGGAATACGTCCATAATACTAGAAGACAGAAAGTCTTCAAATAGATGATGGGTGAGAAAGGGCAGCAGGCTTGAAATAGTTAAATGAAGTGGGTATGCCAAAGTAAGGATAAGGCCACAGAAAGGCTGAGAACTAAGAAGGTCCTTGCATGCTGTGGCACCTCTGGATCTGCATATCTTACATTTGACCCTAGCCTGCACATAAGCATACAAAGCTGGTTAACTTCATAAAAAAAAAAAAAAAAAAAAAAAAAAAAAGGAAAAAGAAAAAAAGGAAAAACTTTGTGCTGTTGCTCAGAAATGTGTAACTACTTCTACTGCTAAAATAAGGGAAGTTTGGCCTACCCAGATGCAACCTGGAGTCAATTTTATGTCCAACTTTTCAGCTCTTCTGAAAGGGGATGTCTCTATTTTATTAACGGAGGGACTGACAGCCCTCTTCCCCAGCACAAGTATAATGAAGGGCTGTTGCTATAGTCAAGAAATCACCTGTTGCAGCAGCAGCTTTCAATCTTGATACCAACCTGAAACAGTATTAACCTGTGGATCGCTCAGCAGCAATTTTGTTAGGAAGTAGAAGTTATCTGAGCAGTAATTTGGGAGGTTCTGGGTTGAAATCCCTGTGGCCATTTCAGCCTATTTGTTATATTTTCATCAGCACTGTCGGTGAGAGAAAAGCAGTGTGCTGTAAGCTTTCATGCCCGTTACTGAATGAGAAAAACTGTCCTGGGCTTTCTGTAGCCCTTACTGCTGTACTGACTGGCCATGCTTAAAATTCAATTGGTATTTGACTCAGAAAGCAAATGCCTTGCATCTACTGGCATGACATTTGGCACTCTGCGGCTTCAATTGATGTGTTCATCGGGATCTAAAAGTTTGTGCTAATGCAATGCATTTTTTCTTTTATCAGGCATTAACAATGATACTTGGTGATGGCATGTGAAGATAATAAAAATGTTTCTCAGAGAGTGGTTCCAGTCAGCTTGTGCAGATGCTATGCTCAAGTAAATGTGATAATAGTGGCACATAATTAAACAGTAACAACAGTAAACATTTTACTTAGGCTGTCATTTGAGGGGTTAGCAATCATGGTAGTATCCATAGTAGAAGGTAACATTACACGTCATGCATTCTGACAGATATTCTTTTCTTTTTTTAATTTCTTTTTTATGTTCTCACTACACCATTGTAATGTCAACAGCTCGCCCCGTTGGTAAGTAACCATCCTTCTATCCATTTTAGCATGGCTTCATGCAATGCTTCATCTTTCATTTGCAACAGCATTTAAGTGGCTGAAATTAGCAGCCAGTGCTTAATAGTTTTAACTGTCTAACACCAGGCAAGTGCTTTTGACTGACAAAGTGCTATTTCTGAACTTTGTGTTTTCTGCTGTGTCATGTATAAACGCATTTGCCAAATCGCCAGCAAATACCAATCAGCGAAACGGGGTGGGTGTGGTGATACTGAGCCAAAATCACTCATTCAGTTGTTTTTTAACAGTCTATTTAAGGGCCTGGTATAAAAGCCATTGAAATCAACAGAAAGGATGGTATTGACTTCGGTGAGCTTCTATCAGGCCCTAAACGATCAGCTCATTATGCTTTTATTGCATAGCAGTAAAAGCACAGGCTTTGCATGTCCCGTCTTTCTTGTATCTTTCAAAGAGTTTTGAAATTAAGTAGTACTGAAATTGAAGAGGGGATGGAGTAGATTTCCGTGCTTGTTAAGAAAGTTCGTCATTGATTTTTTGCCCTTGGGTCATCTTGGAGTGCATTTTGGAATGCGCTGTATAGGATGCAGACTGTTTTGAATAACAAGTCCAGAGGAAGACCACCTCTGGATTTTGAATTCCCACACTGAAAATTTGATTCCTTCCTATACCTTTGAAATTAATTCTGAAAATTTATAAAAATCTAACTGAGCATAATGGAAAAATTGCAACTGTCAGTAGCTGAAATTCACTTTTGGTGTTCAGAAATATCCTGAACATATTATTTAATTTTCATTCACGGATGTTTACTCTGTGCCTATATGGATTTTCTAAATAATTTAACCAGTTGCACTGCTCCTCTGATTTTTCTGGTTGTGTTTAGATGTATCTTTTAGAATAATAATATGGTTACTCTGATTTTTTGGATTAGCGTAAAAAGTATGTACTGGTGTTTACGGAGGTTGCTGAGGGGTTTGGTCTGTCTTTATGTAGTCAAAACTTATGTTAGATATGCATTTGACTAAAGTTTGTGAGTTTGAACCTGTCTCAGCTCTTCACTGTTATGAGTTGAAGGAAGAGAGGTTGGAATAATTTAAAGAAAAAATCCAGGTTAGGCCTCTGTTTCCAGAACTAAGGTGATCCCATGCTTATTGGCTTGCTTGAATTAGCATATGCAGAGCCAAGCCAAGTACCTCCACAGTCACGGCATGGTTTATCCATACCGGGAGAATTCCCTGTGTAGAATGGAAATTCACTGTTCTCCATTTGGGATTTTGATAGCAAGCTTTAAACCCCAATCACTACTGTATTACTTTGGCATTACGCTAGTTCTCAAGAAATTAATTCCCAGCAGTCGTAACAGTGTAAAACTAGAGTAAACTCATAAGAAAATTTTCCTTTGCTTAGAAAATGTAGTATGAATTCAGTTTGCTTCTAATGTAAATCTCTCATGTTGGAGGGGGTTATGGCTAATAAAGAAATCTCCTTCATTCACTGAGAAAATGCCGCAAGATTAAAAGTATTTTACTTCTAGATATTCTTCTCACTTTGCTCACTCTTAAAAGAAAGGCAAGAAAAAAAAATCACAAAGTAGAGACTGTTTCAGGCTCTGTGAAAGCCACATAAAATAAATGACTAGAGATTCACAAGAAAATGATAGGTTTCAGCAGTGTTCGTGGTGTCTCACTGCAGGCCACTGGTTCTTTTTTAAGACTTTTCAGGCCATTGAGTCATCCACAATTCCATCTCCAAAGCTTATATGCAAGCTCTTGGTCTGAAGTTACTTTGTGTCCAGGTATATGATCCCCTTGTGTGACCATGCTGTGGTCAATTTGTCATGTTCCCTGCCTACGCTATTTTATTTTGTTACAAGTGAACATCTGGTATAAAGAAAATCCCTCTTTTGTATGGTTTATTTAGGAAACATAAATTAGAATGGTTGACTTTGAAATAATTATTATATGGTCATATGGTCTTTATCAAATTATTTAATTTAGTGATTATCTTTGTGAATTGTGAAAAGATTGTTAAGTAAAGAAGTCCAACCCCAAAGATATTTAACATATAGAACTCCCATACAAGTGCGTATGTAGTGATTGCTGTATATAAGCAGATCACTTTCTTTAGATCACTTTTATCTGATCCTGTACCTGTAGAAAAGGCAATGGCTGTCCTTATGACAGTGTATGCCTTTATTGTTTTTTGCTTAAGAACCTGAAATGAAACTCATTTCTACAGTTCATATCTCTCTTTCAGTCAAGAGTAGGCAAAGCAGGTGGCTACATATCCTGTTTGTTGAAAATTTAAAGCCCAGTAAAGTAAAACAAAGTAATTTCCCTCTCCACCACCAGTTCCCCACCAAGAAGCCCAAATGATCTTCTGTTAAAACTGTCATTTGACAAGAACGGTGAGTCAAATCTTGTAGCCTTTTTTTGTTTAGGAAGTTAACTGGAATACAGAGCAAAAATGCCTCTCCTTACAGAAAGGAAGCTAAAGCAAACACTACTTAATGTTATTAAGCTCCCAGCTCTCTAGGAGGATGACATTTTAACAGAAGTATATTTATATATTTATGTATACGTTAAACTGCAGGGGAGCAGTTTAAAAGTTTATATTCTTTCGTGACACCTGAGAATTATCTATGTACCTCTACCTTTCATCACTACCTCCAATTCAAAGCAGACATGTTTTGACTTTATTGTGTTTTAAACAAGACCAAACCATTTTCTTTCAATGCCTTGTCACTGAAGAATACAGGAATGGTTTTTTTAATGTTCCAGGATTGCAGTTCTTGTTGCAAACGGAATCATTTTCATTTTCTATTCAGTTTTTGCCTGTTCCAAATATTTATATTCTGTTAGTTGTGATATTTTTATTTAAATTTCAGCTTGAGTGGAAAATTCAGGAGTGGGATTACCAATGACCGTGTTAGGTTATTAACATATGGTATATACTACATAGACAAAATGAGGTATGGTACTGCCCGAGGTGGATGGCAGCTGGTGAATTTAAAAGCTCTATGCCAGATTACTCATCATGTTTGGATTTGCTGCTGGGAATAAATGTGTTGGCCATTTCTAAAATAGATGTTCTCTTATTTATAACCTTTTGAAAAGATTTCCGACAGGATTTATGACAGATGGGTTTACGAAACAAGATATTTATCCCTATTTAGACCATTTCTGTTGTTATTTCACTCATTAGATGGATTTTCCCGATAAGCAAGTTAGTATTTTCTCACTTTCTCATTCTGCTGTATTTCTTATGGCAGTTGAGCAGGAGAAT
>NW_008794836.1:5687878-5694322 GCF_000699145.1 Aptenodytes forsteri | reverse complement strand
GCAGGAGAGCAGGAGAATAGCCATTAAAAGAAGCACAAAAGTTGGGAGGAGCCCAAAAGTTTCATATAGTCCCACCGAAAGTAACACTGACCCTCTTTTCAAAAGCATTTGCTATACTGCTTTGAGACGGAGGACCTAAAGTTCAAATGGAAGGTCTATGAAGATCTGTCTGCTGTTTGTTACCTTTTTACTAATCATCCAAAAAGTCATTCAGATGACAGAGTACTCAGTTTTCAAATTAATTTCAACTACGTCCAAGTGAAAATACAGTTCTTTGCATTTCAGTTGCCTTACAGTAAGTCAAGTTTACTTAATTTATTGTCATATGCTATGACTCATCTTCCCAGAAAGAAGTGACGTGCAGCAAATAGCTAGATACTTTTGCCACCTGGATAGAAATAAAGTATTTGGAATTAACTAAGGAAGTAAGGGGAGACCAACCAAGTTACAAAAACTTCACTTCCCTACCATGTTGGAGAAAAGAGAAACAGATAAGACACCTGCCATGAATTTTCCAAATTTCAGATAAATTAAATGCAGTCTACTTACATTTAAGTGCAATGTGACTATATGATGCATTTCACCCTGCTCTGGGAAGTTTTCATGTCATAAATCAGCCTGGCATGACTTATGCCAGACTTATGGTCTATTAAGAGTGGTGCAGCATGAAACGTAAAATAGAAAGGGCTGTATTTTAAGCGAAGTTGTATTAGGTGTTGCGGCTTGAAATTATATTGTTCAGATGGTTCAGATTGGTAAGTGAGAAAGATCTCTCGTTATTCTTCTCCGTTCCGACTCTTGTAGGGAAAGTCTATATAGGATGAATGCTTTTATTTTTAGTATATTCATGAAAATATCACCTTCACTTGAGACACTGAGGATTTATACAGTATCAGTAATGGTGACTGGTGTGTGACAGAAAAGATGAGATCATGCTTGGCACTACGGTGCCATCTTTCAGTGGCAGAAATCTCAAATCTGTATCGAAGTGTGGTATGTTGCCCGTCTGCCTGCTGCTACCACCTATAGAAATTTTCAGAAGAGAGTAAGGACACCAGTGGACATTAGGCTTTTGGGATTTGTTTCTTCCTTAGGTGAAAGAATAATGCATCATTCTTGTTTAAAAATAAACGAATTCTTGAAATTAAAGAGAAAAGGTTGCCATAGAATGAAATTCAGATTTATTTGTATACCAGTAAGAAATTAAACTATGGAGCTGATTTGTTCTGACATTTCTTAGCCTTTTAAAGACCAGTCTAAAAATCCTAAAGTCCTTAGTATTTCTACTTTGGCAAAACTCCACTAGCTGAACTTACACTTGAATCCTGTAATGACTTCAGATATCATAGAAATACGACGTTTGCAATATATGGGCCAGAATGGCTCTGCAAATGGACATTGAGCACATTAACCACCAAGCATTTAAGTGCTGGTCCACAAAACTCGGCTTCATTTCCAGATGCTCCAAGTCTTTTTGGGTGTGCCAGGCAGTGATCAGAACAGAAACATAAAAGATCTGATAGAGGATTCTTCTTCAATGATAGATGGCAGTGTATGTACTTGAAGTTTTAGCAAGTCATACTGTGACGTCCTGGCTGATTCCACTATGGTACCAAGTATGTGCCAGTACTCATACCATTTCTCTTAGAGGAAACCCAGTTACAGCAAGTGCAGGAAGTGATCAAGGGCTTCCTTTTTTTTTTTTTTTTATTGCTGAACTCTAGCTTGGGAAAGTTTTAAGAAGTTTAATGTGTAAATCTTTTTTTAACTTTCCTGAAGCATGCCTAAATCGGTGGGAATTGTTTTCTTACTTCAGTGGATTCTGAGTCTCTCCATAAGTCTTTGAAGATTAGTGTATGAAAAAGTCTTTTGATGTGTTGCTCCCCCCAAATTTTTCCCTTCCTTTTTCTAAAAGGAGAAATTGCTTACTTTTCCTTCAAGAGGAGCGTGGAAATCAATACATTAATCCATTCACTTTTCCCTTTACCTTCTTTGCTCAATTGCTGCTAGCCGTGTTACAGTTTGGATATGATCTCAGTATTATTCAACAGTAAAACGACTGTATGCCCCATTCCTTGAATGCTAGCATTGTCAATCAGCATAAATAGTCTTTTTTATTCCTCACTCCTTTTCCTCTCTTCAATTTACAGTGGCCCAAATTGAGCAAAATATCTCCTCTCAGCCTTTTTTATTCTCAAGGGTAAACAAACCAGGAACTTGTCATCTTTCTCACTATAGATGTAGCCTGTTAGCCTATCTAGGCTCTTTACTCTTCTCATCATCTCCTTAGCTCTTCTCTTCAGCATGTGCATTCATGCGTTTTTGAAGGAGATAACCAGATTACACTCATTATTTTGATGAAATCTTACTATATCAGCAAGGGGTATGCTTTTCTTTTTTAAACACATTACCAGCAAAACCTCCCATGACAAAAGGAATCATGGCAGATTACATGTCTTTTTGTTGGCATAATTTGTTTTGTTTGCTAAACTCACAGAAGGTATAGTAGCACCAGCCATCCCCTAATGGTACAGTTTCCATTAGCAAGCGGGCTAAAGTGTTAAGATTTTAGGAAAGCACATCTTTTCTACCTGATCTGAGCAAAAGGTGTATCCTGAATCTCAGACACCTGAGGGAAAAAAAAATAATTAAAAAGCATTGTCTAGAGTAGAGAAAGACCTGAGTAATGTAAGTTATTGGGCAGACAGAATCAGTGCTACCTCTCTTTATAGGTATCAAAACTAAGTGAAGGACTTTCTAGAAGGGATTTTCCAGGAGCATCTGTAAGGTGCAGGGGCTGCTTAAAAGACATGATTGGACAAGACATAGTAAAATAGCTATGTATGATTAAAGGACAGCAGGCTACAGTCTAATGTTGAGAAGAAATTCAGACCAGATATTTAAACTGAATGTTTAAATGTACTGTAAAACAAAGAGGAGGAGGGGGTCAGGAAAGATGCTGCTGATGAACTCAGAGCACTGGAAATGGGGGGGAAGGGAGAGGGGGAGCAGGGCAGAAAGTAGATGCCTTTCTTTTCTGCTATGTAGGAGACAGAGTTGGATTTTTTTATAATTATTCTCATAGTTTTGTTTTATTGTCATTAGTCATAGGTAAGAAGGAAGAACAAATCCGTGGTAGTAATTTTTTTTTTTTGTGCTTCAACTTTTGTTATAAAAATGATAAATGCAGATTTGGCAGTTATGTTAGTTGAAATTGGCAGGGAAACTTTGAATATAAACCAAACCTGCTTTTTCGTTATTGTTTATCTCACATCTCTTTTTTCCACCATGCAGATTTATCCCACTTCTTTCTTTTAGGTCATCCAGGGATAAAAGAGAGATTTTATGTGTCAAAATATATAGGACAGTTAGTGGTTTTTATTTATTGATTCTCCAGACTTCTTTCACCTAAACCTATAGAAAAGAAAGAAAGAAAAAAATGCTTATGCTTCCACGCTTTCAGAGATTATGTGCTTCAGTGTTTCAGAACAACTGAAAGATAAAAATGTTGTTATATGTGAAATTCAGAACCTGAATTTAAATTGAAGATTAGAACAATTAGTCCAGGTATGAAAGAAGGTTTAGCATTCTCAAATGATTGAAGTGTGATCTTTTCACACTGTTGTGTTTCTACATGGCTCATATGAAAACAGCAAACAAAACGATACAAAACAAATGGAATTTCTCACTTTCCATGAGACAGGAGCAGCGTGAAGGACACTTATACCAGAACTGGTCTTGGTAATAATCTTGCTGAGACCTCACTTCCCCCTGCTTTCTACCTCTGTCCCATTGTAGCCTGATTCCTCTCCCCCAGTGCTTCCTTTCATTCAACCTGCTAAAAGTTCTCCCCGCTTGCCCCCTGTGCTTCTAATTTTGTGTATTTGATCTATTGGTGCAGGACATATGAGAATTAATTTTGAAGCAGTGTCAGTGTTAAAGATGGTATCCAAGCTATGGATTATAAATATTCCCCTAGGTTATAGGAAGCTGCTTTTCAGAAGAATCCAAACCAAGTACCTGCTTCACCACCTCCACCTGTGTAATTTTAAAATAATATCACAGATCTAGTGAGGGGCTTCATGAATCACTTGTTATCCCCACAACGTACCCATTCCTTGTTTTTATTGACAGAACCATCCATCTGAAGAAGAAATCATGGAAGAAAGAGAACACTCCAAATGAACAAGGAAGAGAACACAGTTAAAGAAAAAACAAAATGTCCACAAAATGAGATCTATGCACTTGTTTCAAAGTCCAACTGCACTCATACGGACTAGGGAATAGTTATAGATTCCTATGCTGACATGATACTTATGGGAGAGAAAAACAGGAAACTCATTTCCCAGGCAACTCAATCGTAACTAGCATGCTAAAAAGTTACTTCCTTCCCGCTCTGTGAACACACTTAATCACTGGAGCACACTGTGAGATTGAGAAGTCTTTTCACTTTAAAGAAAATGACCATCCTAGACTTCCATTAGGTTATCCCTGATAAGAAATATCTGAATTAGTAATAGGCCTAAGCTGTCATCCTCTCAGGCTTCTGTAATGGCTCCTGTGTCAGAGGCTACACCCTTGATTTGTCATTAGTCATAGCTAATAGTGCACTAATAACTGTGTTATTAAGAACCACACATCACTTTCGGTACCCATTACGAAGATCTGAACTTCTGAGGAAAGAACTGCTGACTCAGCCCAGGTTCCTGGTGTTTGAGACTGGAAATATTTTCTGTTTTCCTCTATTTACTCCATCAGCAATAGTAGCCTTGCAAACCATCTTTCAAAACTCCTAGACTTTCATATCTGCACTTTTTGGCAGCTCATGCCGTGCGAAGGGCAAACGTTGCTACAGCAAGGTATATAAATAGGGTCTTACAGTTTTCTTTTACATTTGTATCACAAAAGTATCCAGAAGTCCAGTATCTACCAGACCTTCTAGACAAATTTAACCAACGACACACAAAGATGGGGCATCATTATTTTATTTCAAGATTTCCTATACTGCCTTCAACTGTTGTCTAAGCCAGTATCTGGAACTAGCAAAGCAATCCTACAAATAAGTAGTCCTACTCCATAAAGGATGTCAAGGGTTACTTCCCTTTTCAAAATACGTAATACTTCAGCTGGAGCTCTGGGGGCTTCTGCTATCCTCTGTGTGTTTTCTTTTACATTTGTATCACAAAAGTATCCAGAAGTCCAGTATCTACCAGACCTTCTAGACAAATTTAACCAACGACACACAAAGATGGGGCATCATTATTTTATTTCAAGATTTCCTATACTGCCTTCAACTGTTGTCTAAGCCAGTATCTGGAACTAGCAAAGCAATCCTACAAATAAGTAGTCCTACTCCATAAAGGATGTCAAGGGTTACTTCCCTTTTCAAAATACGTAATACTTCACTCTGGGCTCTGGGGGCTTCTGCTATCCTCTGTGTAAACATCTTAGAGGCAAGTCTTGTTTGGTAAGACTGGAACTGAGTTTGATCTCTTAAAGTAACAAGACATAACAAAGATCAGCTGAAGTGGCCACAAGAATATTGTCAGTGTAGTAAGGGTTTGAGATGAGCATTGAGATATCCAGTTTCAAGTCTTTGAGGGCTTTGCAAAAGGCGATTGTGATGTTGATGGGGTTCCAGAAGTCAGAAGACGATTTGGGGAAGGTGCTATTATCTTATCACCCTAACTGACTCTCTTACTTCCAGGCAGAGCTACTGAGTATTGTACCAGGTGTAACTTTGATTGTTCAAAGGATTATTATGAAATTAATTTATTGCTGCAAATGTACAGTGCTGAAAAAGACTGTAGATGGGAATATTAGGTTGGTCTGCTGTCTCTTCCCTGCTGCAAGCAGAGCTGAGTCTTAAAGGATCTTGGTGCTTTACCAGCGAGTGTGTTTCTGCTTCTTCCTCAAAGCTTTTTCCCCTATCAGTGAGCATTATCTGAGTTTTGCTTAGAACATTTACAAGTCAGCATCTTTCCCCTTGCCCCCTTTGAACCAGTCACAGAAATATGTTTATGGATAATAAACAATTCCAGTTTAAAATGAAGCACTCATCTTTATCACTTTAGCTTGCCTAAGTAATCTTCATGATGAATTTCATCTGCCGTTCACTATCAACTGAAATAAGTTGCAATTAAAGGTTGTCAGATCTGTAATTTAAGCCCTTTAATATTTGTCACTGTCACTCTTTTCCTGTAATATATTATTTTTTCAATGGGTCTGATCCGAAGACCACATAAGCCAATAGGAGAATTTCTACCAACTTCAATGAGCTTTGAATAAAGCCTCATATGCCATGGTATATGAGGACATTTTATCTAAGTACATGTAATTAAAAGATTACTAAAGTTTTCATTATCTGAAAATTGTTTGGATTATGTAAAATGATTGGTCTCATATAGTGGCGGCCTTAGGTAATTGAGGATGTTTTGGAAAAAA
>NW_008794836.1:5567490-5687864 GCF_000699145.1 Aptenodytes forsteri | reverse complement strand
GATGTTTAGAAAAAACCCAAACAACAACAACAAAAATCCCACTGATATTAGTTGCTGTGGTTACAATTCCATTTCTGCTTGCGGTAACAATACTGGACTAAAACTTGCTACAATATCTACTTTTAATTAAAATCACAGCAATATAATGTATGCACCCCAGGGCATGTGGGCTGAGGGAGGTGCTGTGAGCAAGTCACGATAATAAAATTCCCTTAGGATCATTGAATTCAATGTGAACCACAAATCACAAGATCAGCTTAGAAAACTGTGTCACTGGAAGAAAATGTTGCTAGTACTTGATATGGGATCAGTGTACTTTTTGCTATAAAGTCACATTTTCCTGTGATAATTTTCCCCTCCCCTTCTGAGTCTTCTGCCACGTTTCTTATCAGGTGACCAGAGTTCACCTAGGAGGGATGAACTCACTGTCTCAGTCAAGCTTCTCTACATCAGCAGCTTTATCAGCTCCTGGTGACTCAGCGTAACCTTTAGTATTCAGTACTGGGAAAGAAATGAATGCAATCCATCCCATCAGATTAGAGATTCTGCTAACTATTAAGATTGGAGAAGAGTTAGAAATCCCTTTGAAATAATTTGCAGTATTTGTTTCTTCTTTTTTTTTTCCCTAAAGCTCTTTAACACTTGAGCAGAGGCTACCTTCATACACATTTATTAATAGAATAAAAGATCCATTCAGTCATGCGTGAAATGACATCTAGAAAAAGTGCAATAGAATACATTCTTCCCATTTTGAACAACATAACTAATGCTCACTGCTGCTCATGCTTTTCTATCTCCATTTTAATTCTTGCAGCAGAATATTCTTCTGTGCTGTAAAAACAGTTCTGAACATGATGTGATTAACCTTAGGGTCCCCCCATCCCCTCATCTCAAAGCCCCCTCGTACATGGCCTATGCTTTCTATTCATGTTCAACCATCTGATTTCCATATCATCCTGCTCAGCCTCACAAGCGGCTATTAGCATAACAGAGCTTTAGTGTGACATTGATTGAAGCCAGCGCTTGCTGAATGCAGTATCAAAGCATAATTTGCCAGAAATCAAATCTAATTTACTGTGTACTATTTAAATTTCTCAAAAAAAAAAAAAAAAAAAGAAGTTTCAATAGAAGTATACTAGGTCTGTCGTCTTAATTGTTCTTTTTTCATATTTTTGTCTAGTCCCCTGGAATCCAAGCAATATATTTCCTTTTAGAGCCATTGTCTTTGACTTTCAAATGTCAGTTAAGCAAGAGGTTTTCCACTCTGTTTATTCCATTCCACTTAATGTTACATCTGAAACAGCGAAGGGTGATAGTTTGATAGGCACAACAGTTTTCTGCTTCATAACAGTTTTTTCAACAGATTCTTCTAAAGACCTTAATGTTTAGTTTGAATCAAGCATTAAAGTACCACATAACTTTAACAACTGAAGCATATGAAGCCTGATGTTATTTCTCGAACTGTACCTTTTCAGAATGTTTTAAAAATTCACCTACTTCAAGAGAAGCAATAATGGCTTGAATTAGGTTTTGTCCAACGTCCCACTGAAGCTGGGCTTTGAGGAAGTAATGATCTCAGTTAACCTTTCTGCAAAATGGGAGTAATAATATTTATCTATCTTTATAAACAGCATCTATATATGAAGATAATGAGCTCTATTTTTAGGAAAATTGAAGAGCCCAAGTGCTTATTCTGTCAAAGAAACCTTGCTGTCTCTGAGCAGGGTGGCGTTGCATTCTCTGGGGATAATGGCAGTCTTACTGCTTTGGTAGTTATACTTGACCAAGAATTACTCCTGCAATTATCAACTGTTACTTTCAGTTGTCAATTTACATTATTCAACTGGAAATTGATAGATAAAACCAATATGGTGAAAACATTGTTTAAATGCTGTAAACAAGGTCATTTTTGTCAGAGGTTGTCTATAAACAGAGCTATAGCTGAATATGACAACAAATTGTTACAAAATGGGGGTTTCCTTCATTATAGAACCCTGTCTTTGAATAAACTAAAAAAACACATACAAGGTTTTATTTTTCCAAAATGATATTTTTCATGTTCTTTAAAATTATGGTATTAAATCGTTTGGGTGAAGGAATTGGTTTTGTGCTCTGATTTATGTAGTGACCAATACAAGTCAGCTCCTTGTGAGATCAAGAGATTATATTTAAATAAAATCTCTGATTCATTTATTTATTTTTATTGTGAATTTCTAGTCATTATGGCTGCAGAGAAAAGCTAGGAAAGATATCCTTGCATAACCATACTTCATTGTTTACTGGAGTCTTTAGAAAGTCTAAACTAGTAGCTATGAGGCCACGGATCTTCTCTTCATCTAGTATGGCAAATGCTGGAGACGACTTGGTGTGTGGCAGGGAGGGAACAGAACAACAGGGTCGATCCATGTCATTTGGATTATCTGGACTGAGCTACAGCCTTAATTCCTGCTGCTTTTCCTTGTGTATTTTTGCAAAAGAAAGGACCAGTTTTCTGCTCTTCGGAAAGTGAGAGGTGTTCAAAATTAGGGGTAGGTCAAAAACTATAAACTAGGTAGAACTAGGATGTTTATCTCTCATTGTTCCTTGACTACCAAATTACCTTAATCTGGTCCTTGGAAAGTCTGCTACAGCAGTAAGTTCAGTGCTATTATATCTGCTCAGAGCTTTGAATTACTGACTTACAGTACAGCCTTGCGTGTGTGAGATTGTTTCAGATGAACCCTTGAATTTACCTAACTTGCATTTATTCAGTTATGTGATTTGAAAGATAGGCTCATGGAAATGCCGTGCCCTTCTTCCTTCTGTTGAGCTGTCTCAGACCACCACCTGCATAACATACCCCCAGTGCACCAAGCATGCCTACGAAGTGATCTTAGGCATTGATCGTGCTTAAGTATGATCTACGGGATGGTCTCCTGACACCAGGTTTTTAGCATCACGATAGAAATATTATGGTCTTGAGGCCACCCATAACACAGCATAGACATAGGACTCATGTATAGTTCCTGTCAAATGCAGATATAACACCTGAAGAGGTTAGAGTTTTTCTGCTCTCCCTTCTGCCTCAGGTTGCTATTGATTCTATATTAATATCCTGGGCAATGAACTTCTATGGCTGAGCAGCACACACTGAACTAATTCAATGACCTTTATGAAGTGGGTGGTCAGAACTGTAGAGATACCTTAGTGTAAGGTATGCCTATAGGAATGGAGGATTCTAATTCACAACTTAAAGGTCTTTCTCTCTTTCCCTTCCCATATAATTGAATGAACAACCACATGTGCTGATTACCACATTACTGCTTTCTGACACCTGTAGGGTGTCATTGCACACAGATATGCTAGGTAAAACAAGGTGAGGGAAAAACAAGTAACTTGCTGCAGTCCGGCACTTTAGGAATAGTACAGGATGAGTTTGGATCCTAGAGTATGTGTAGCAACACCTATGCTCTTATAGAAACCTCAAAACATATGGGTATAAACAGGCAGCAGCAGGGCACCTAGCCTAGCCCTTCGTCCCTGCCCCTTCAGAAGACCTGCTGAGGCCCAGGGAAGAGGTGGATGCTTCTCTTTCCAGACGGGTCAAGACCTGTGCTTAGGAATGTGAGGCAGAAAGAAGAGTCCTCGTGTTGTCTTCACCCTCTGCCTTCTAAATTGATGGTGATTCATGTTTATTAAGTGCTTTGCAGTCCTTGTTTTAAGAATGCATTAAACCAGTGCTATTCAACTGGTGCTTTTTAGACTCCTGCTGATCTGTAAAACCATGGGAAGTACCTCATGAGATAACTGTAAAGTGTATTTAAAAAGAATCAGATCTGCATACATTTCTATGCAGTTCGCAGATTTGTGTCTGTGCTGTCAGCAGGTGTAATCGGAAGCTGGGTCTTGATTGCTCTTCGTGCCTAATTAAATAGTTTGTAATTATAATGGTGAAAAGATGGTTTTCTAAAACACTTAAATTCTGTTTACCTAAAAGCTTAGTGTTCCTAAACCATCCCTCTCCACAACTACCAAACCAATAGTGGAATAGAAGAAAATTAATGTGGGGGTTTTTGTTATTATTTTGTCCCCTTCTTCAGCCTGCCCCAAAAGTTAGCTAGTCTGTTGATGAGAATATTTGGAGACACTGCTTACATTTTTAAGATATGCCAAATAGTACAAATCCAATTCCAGTGAATTCCAATGTTGAACTAAGACTGGAAGGTTTGCATGTCATGCATAGGAAAGTCATTTGCTTTATCTCATCATGCTCAACATAGTCGCTGATGTCAAGTTTTTTCTCTCAAATCCTCCAACACTGCTTCTTCCCCACTTTCTTTCTGCACATTAACTCCTTTTCTCTCCCTTCTTATTCCCACTAAACATTGACTCTCTATT
Source organism: Aptenodytes forsteri (assembly GCF_000699145.1). Lineage (NCBI taxonomy): Eukaryota > Metazoa > Chordata > Aves > Sphenisciformes > Spheniscidae > Aptenodytes > Aptenodytes forsteri. Next base: position 5,683,487 of record NW_008794836.1, on the reverse strand, counting down.
CTCCATCAATACGAGATTAGGACGAGAGGAAATGGCCTCAAGTTGCGCCAGGGGAGGTTTAGATTGGATATAAGGAAAAATTTCTTTACTGAAAGAGTGGTGAAACACTGGAACAGGCTGCCCAGGGGAGTGGTTTGGTCCCCATCCCTGGAGGTATTTAAAAGACGAGTAGATGAGGCACTTAGGGACATGGTTTAGTGGACATGGTGGTGTTGGGTTGACGGTTGGACTCGATGATCTTAGAGGTTTTTTCCAACCTTAATGATTCTATGATTCTATGATTCTATAATACCCCCAGACAAGTAAAACTACACCTCTCTTAGAAATTGTTCACTTCTGACTGTGCTTCCCGGTCCCCTATGTCTGAACACGGTTAATGCCATCTACTTGAAAACATAGCTAGTCCTGGTTCTTCTTTCTTGTTTTAACGCCACTTTCTCCTTTTTTCTTTTCCTTCTCTCTTCCTGTTCTCCTGGAATACCTATTCCTTCTTACTCACCACTCACTGCTGCCCACTAACTCTTCAACTCTTGCTTCTTTCTTGTCTTTACACAAGCTGAAATCTGGATCTCCCAGGTTTGTGTTGTTTTAGCAACTGTTCTTTTTACAGCAAATCCTCCTTCCTCTCCCATTCTCAACCATACTACCACTGACCACTGAGAGAAGTGAGGGAGCTCTTGAACTTCTGTCCTTCTGCTATCATCCAGACCTTCCTCTCCTTCCTCAACCATTTTTAAAAGTCTAGAGGGGCAGACTGAAAAAGGCAGTCTGTATATCCTAATTCATGCCTTGCAATACACGATAGCTCCGGCACAACAACAAGCTCTGTGAAGTGTGGAGGGTATGAGAGTGCTGATAGCTGCCCAGACGAAAGGTAGAATACATCCACAGCCGGCATCATAAACACCTGACTGCTGCTCCTTAGCATTTATTGTCATCAGAATTTACTCTAGCATGTACGGTTGTAATGTTTCTTTCTTTTTCTTTTTTTTTATAACTGGGGATATCCCATACTGATGTTGCTGCTCTTTTTGTTGCTGTTGTTGTTTTTGTTTATATATTAGTTCTGTCTATACCAATTAATGTTTCTGGTGTTATGTCCTCTGGCATAAAACAAATCTCCATAATGTTGTCTCTTTCCTTAAATATTCCTCATCTCCCCCTTGCAAAATATCCTAAATTTACACCATGGTTTTTCTTACATTGTAGCTCCCCCACAGTTTGTGGTGAGACCACGAGACCAGATTGTAGCCCAGGGTCGAACAGTGACTTTTCCTTGTGAAACTAAAGGAAATCCCCAGCCAGCTGTTTTCTGGCAAAAAGAAGGAAGCCAGGTAAGTTATAAGCACCCTATAAGTCTTTCAAGCCTTTCTAAATAGTTATATTGTTAAATTTTTAGGAATATTATTTATATTACCTTTCACAGATTCTTTTAATCTTTCACAGGAATTTGTCTTTTAAACTGTCACTATTCTCTACCGACATTTTTGTTGCTGTTTTTCTAAAATATTAATATTGTGAAGAACTCAAAGGCCATCTAAGTTGGTGAAACTTGTGTTAGGTGCTGTATAAACGTATAGAAAGCAACAGTATATATCTTAAAGGCTTTTCACTCTGAAGCCCCCAATAAACAGGTGGGTGAAACAAACATAGTAGATAAAAAAGGTATGACTCAATTTCTAACTAATCAGAGTCAGTAATTACAGTTCACAACCTGTCTAGACATGATCAAGCAGATATATATCTAACAAGCTGATTTGCATTGGCGTATTCTCATAGTGCATACAGATACAGGTTTTGAACACGCAGATGCTTTCTTCAGTAAAATTGTCTCAGGAAATTTCTGAATCTGGTTTTGGAAATATTTCCCTGATCCTTACTGTCATTTTTTAAAAGCAAAATTTCTGATGTAGCAGTCAACGTTGCCATCAGCCAATACTAGCTTCTATAGCTTAGTGTTTGAATGTCATGCCATAACGTTTTTTTACTGCTGTTGCTGTATTGACGCTATGTTACAGCAGAAGTCAGTCCTTCTCACTTCCAACGTGCAGTTCATGTTAGTATGTTAAATTTAGACACTGTATGTGCTGTAGTCTCTTTTGCACCTGAGGAAAGATTAAAAGGGACAAACGGATGCCCAAGGACAGTGCCTTCTGCAGCTCCCTGATGAAGCCTGTCATGGCTACATCTGTCTATGTACCTATACTACGTACCCGTCTCCATTGACTAAATTAGTCTTTTCAGAGCCCTGCTACCTTCTCCCATATGGCGATATGTGAGTTAACTCAAGTATCCACACTGTGCTGTGCAGTGAACAGTCTATCTGGAGGCATTGTGTGTACCAGCCCAGTTAAAAAGTGAAATAAGTGAAATAAGTGAAATAAGTGAAATAAGAACTGAACCACAGGCGTCCCGCTCTGCCCCACCTGCTTCTGCTTCACCTTCTCATGAGGTCAGATAACTGGTCCAGAATGACAGGACCAAGGCTGACAGCATTTTGTGCTCTGTTGCATTTGTGGCTTACAAAGATACAACACTATTACTTTATGAGTGTAAGCTTAGTCTTCAGTGTGTTTCTTTCAACGTATTATTCGGAGAACTTTAAATCTAGCCTCCATGGATCACATCCTGGAAAAGCACAGTATTGTGAGTCTCACCAAGTTGAAAATTGTTCCAAGGGGAAAGTAGAATAGCATATTGAAATTAAAGTAGGAAGTACTGATGCGCTAGCAAACATTTCAAAACCCTTCCTTGCAGAGCATTTTAATAACATGGTAATGTTTATGTAAAGTGAGCTTATAGTGTCACACTTGAATCTAATAAAGTGGACATCCATCATGCTGTAATAAAGAGAAGAGCTTCTAATTAAAGTAGGACATCATTTGCAGGATTAAAGTCATTTAGCGTAATTGAAAAGTGTTAATACTCTATTTTATCCTCTTCCATTGGTATCACTTCAAGGGTAAAAACATTTTAAGGTGAAAATGCATCTTGTGTCTTTAATTGAATGTTATTACCTACTGATTGTAGCATGTTGAAGCTGTTTAATTACAAACCTGGAAAATTAATTACCATATTGAGAACCAGATCCCTGAGGGTTAGAATGGTCTTTTTTGGCAAATAAATGCAACGTAAAAATTGATACCTACATGGTTTATAATCAAACCTTGAAACATAGCTCAATGTGATTCACTACACCCTCATGTTAATCTTAATTGAGCACCGGTGAAGTAACACAGGTTAGTGTTGCCGTCTCGATATACAACTTGCCAGATTTTGCAGTGAGACGCCATAGAATAGGCGAGTTTCCACATACAGTATAATATCATACAAATCTGAAGGATGGTATTTTGGCCAAATTAGGCGTTGTCCACTGAACATACATGACTTTTCACCTTTGTGTGCCTGGCTATAAGTTGTTGCTTGGCTTTACAACGCTTGCTTCTGCTTTTACTCGAGGAACTGTTTGCAGCACCACTGTTAGTATTCGGAGTAATGTTATGTAGTCATGTTAGCCCACTCCAGTAATTGTAGGGCATTTTTCATTGTGAATCCATTTCCCGATCCTGTGTTTCTGAGCACAACCAGCTGGAAGGGAGGGGAGCTGTTCCCTCCTGAGTAATTTTTTGTGCCAACTTGTGCATAAACAGCTGGTCCTTTGTACTCGGTAGTGTTTTCCCCAGAGCCTAACAGCCGCCCGCCAATGAAATGCACCAGGGCAGGGCATGTGTAACCTTTAGACTCTGTAGATTAAATTCTTCCTTGAGATAAATTCCGTGGTATTACATCAGGGATGACTCTGGTCCCCCCGTTTGCAACCCAGCATGCCACCGTTGTGCCCAGATGAGCAACCCGATAGCTAATTAAAACCAGTGAAATTGTAAAAACATTTAAAAAGGGGTTGTGCTGTAATTTAGGACAAGTTATAATTCATAGTTATCTGGTCTTTGAAGGGAGGAGTCGTGAGACTGATGAGCTCCTCCTGAATTGTGGAATATTCACTGGGATGTGGTACAAGAACAGATAAGCCCATGCTGAGGGTAAAATGAAGGGTAGTCTCCCCTTTCTAATACCGTGATGAAGAGGATTCTGGATTTGTTTCCTCTGAAGAATTAGGAGCTTGATCCTTGTACTGTCTTTTACGTTGTGTTTCTTTTTACACTTTGCATAATGAGTGATAAATGGAGTCAAGCTCAGCCATATCAAAATTCTCTGCTTTCTCATAAAATTTAGTGGAGTTTTTGTAATACCCTCATTCGGTAGGTATCTGTGCCAGGCAGAGGTTATTCTGAAAGTTTCAAGGCAGTTCAGAAAACAGGGCAATTTTTCGAGACCCACTTAGCCCAGTAGCCTGAAATTGTTTCAGAATTTTCACACTTTTTTTCTTATTGGATCTGACCTGTTTACTGGGTGCATATTGATTTTTGAGGAAAAATTTGCTGTGAAAAATTTCTTGGACATTGACATTGAAAGGGGGTAAGGGGAAAGACTCACCCTAGGGTGACAAGTAGCCTAGTAGGTTAATATAATTATAAGGATACCTGGAGTGTCAGATCTGATTTAAAGCATATACCTCTCCTTTTATTGCCAAAACGAGAGAGATAAAGGTGTGAGTTTCACTTCAAAGAAGAATTTTTTAAAATCCAAGTTTGTTGCTTGTCAATTCCAAATAATTTTTTGGAAACCATTAAGGTCTACTGCAGAAGAAGCGGATCTACAGAAAACTCATTTAATACTCTACTCTATACTTTTAGATTTTCTTTTTAGCCCATATAGACAAGCTTAAAAGTTAGTAGGGAGTCGTCATTAGAGAGCACAGCAGAGCTATACAGAGCTGCAGTAATGACTGAAAGTTTATCACAGCATGGTAACAGTGTGTTGGGATATTCCTTATACAAACAATTGTATTTTTCAGAGAGGCTTGTTGAGTTGACATAAAAGCCAGACTGGAATTACTGTTGTTTAATTATTGTTTAATCTATTCCCCTTTCTGTCTCATTGGGCAATGCTGTTGACCTTTCTGTTCACATTGCCTCCCTTTTCCTGTCCCTTTTTATTCACGTCAAGAGCTGTGCCAGACAGTATAACTTTTTCCTTGAAAACACAGCCCTCACCACTAAAAGCTTTTCTGTCCTTTTCTGTATTATTGATTCATTCAGTCCTTCATCATATGCAATGACTGCTACATCCATTCCAGTTATTCTTATTGACATCTCTCTTTTCTCCAATCCAGCCCAAAGGCAAAAGCTAATCTCCCTGTTTTGTGATAACTGATGTCTTATCCTACATGAAATTATTTTTTCTCTCTGATGATTTCCACAGCAGATTTATACCCTTTCTCTTCACCCTCAAGGCTCCATGCTGCTTTTCTCCTTTGGTATATCTCAGTTTTAATTTCCTTTTACTTCTCCTTTAAGAGCTCATGCTCTGCCAGCTTCTCCTACTTTATGACCTGTTTGTGTCTTCCTCCCGGCTTTCCTTCTGTGCCATGCTCTTACTTTCTTATTTGCCCAGAACATATTCACAGCCAAACAATAGTGCTATGCTTCCTCAAGTCTCCAGGATTCAATTCTTTCTGCTAGTTTTCTAATGTTTACTGTAGTATTGTGTCCTCCTGGTTTGACAGCCAACTAAGCACATTATTACAATTAAATTCAGAATGAAGATGAATGTGTCACAAATACAAATCACTCAAGTGCGACTGTTGGAAAATTTCTCCTCGCCTAGACCCCCAGCCAGAACACACCACTGTGTGCTGTCAAAGGGCTGTTTCTAATTTAAACTGCAAGTTGCCCAAGGCAGGGAAAGCTAGCTCTATGTGTTCATAAAGTCATAACCACACTTACTTTTTCTTCTAGTTTATATATAGTACTTTTAAGGAAAAATCATTGTCTCTCTAGCTGAGGGAAAAGTGGTGCTTTTGTGTTTTGAATTGATGTGAGATGAATTGTTTTTGCAGAACCTACTCTTCCCAAACCAGCCTCTCCAACCCAACAGCAGGTATTCAGTGTCACCAACCGGAGACCTCACTATTACCAACATTCAGCGGTCTGATGCAGGCTACTACATCTGTCAAGCGCTGACGGTTGCTGGAAGCATTTTAGCAAAGGCTCAGCTGGAGGTTACTGATGGTGAGATATAGAAATTCCTATTGTTTTTTCCTGTCAAAAGTATTTTTAAAATAGTGTAAATAAAGGCATACGAGACCACATAATTCATACAAGTAAACAGACAAGTTTCTACAGAAAAGACAATGAAAAAAGGGTCTCTGTGCAATTCTCTATGGTATCAAAAAGGCATCGAAGTCTAGTTTGCCCTTTGCTTGCTTTCTGGAGGTTCCTTAATAATATAAACAAGGTACAAACCAGCTTAGAATAGGGTGGGTGAGAAAGCAAGCTTCTCGGTTCACTAGAGCTAAGATAGGACTGCAAAAAATATTGTGAAGAATGAATAGGTTTGTGATTAAAGCAGTGAACTGGGGTGCAGAAAAATCAGGCTCAATTCCCACCTCAGTCCCAGTCTTCAGTATTATCTTAGGCAGCTAGTTTGGGGATGTGGCCTTAGCTCAATTAAATCAACACAGTTGCCTTGAGCTTACTGAAGTACTGTTGGTTTAGAACAGCTACAACATGTAGCCCTTTAGTCCCTGTGGCAATAAGGCACCAAAATATTTCCTTACCTCAGAGCTGTGTTCTCAGGATGTCTCGATATGGTTAGATGTGAAAAGAGGCATGTCAATACGTAGGTAGGATTTTCAGGAAAGGAAGAGAAAAGCACTATATGCTCTGTCTTGATGCTTTCCATTTCAAAATTTTGGGTTTGAAAGTTATCCTGGTGTGAAATTTACCTTACTCTGCCTACAAACATGGATCCTTTTCATATATCAGGAATCCTGTTGATATCCCTCTTCATCCCATTGTGGACAGAAGGCAGTTTGCATCCTTTAATGTTACTGAAGAAAACAACAGAATTCCTCTTATACTGGGAGATTGTTGCATTCCCCGGCATCATTACTCCTTAACTGACTCATTAAATATCTCCTGACAGGCTTTGATGAATTTTTGCCATTAAAACTGTTGTTATATGCAGAGGTCTACTTTTACTGTTCCCTTAGAGACCTGCCTGCACCATGAAAGTTTGAAAAGATGTCTAATTCTGAATAATCTGGCTTTTCGCAAGAGCATATTCATCACAAGTGACAGGTAGAGAGGTTCAGGCTCATGTTATAGAGGTTTGAGCATTAATTTGACGCCTTTTCTTTGTTTTCCAAAAGCTGTCTATATTTTTATGACAAGGGGAGATAATTTCTGCTTTATCCTTGCATCTTTACAAGCACATTGGTTTTCTGTAAGGTAGTTTCTGGAGACTAAAGGCTAACCTTCACTCTGCAGTCTCTTTAAGTCCTTTCTCTCATGGTCTATGACAAAATGATGCATTTTCATTCAATTCAAATTTAAATGTAGATTAAAAGGTCATTTAAAATTAATGGAAAGGCAGTATTTTTTAATATCTGTCCATAGCGCTGCCTGATTCAGTGCCGTGACTGTGACTGGAATAAATAGAACACACAAACATTGGCTAAGAGGACATTGAGCTGTTAATGGTTGCACCTGCTGATGCTGTACAGATTTACTGCAACAGGGGCCGAGAGGATCAAATCAGGTTCAAGGATATTAGTGATGAGAAATTCTTCCTTTTGACAGACAAGGCCTGTGGTCCATCTTTATCTATTTCTTGTGGGGGGGGGGAAAATAATAAATCCTAACGGCCTCTGTGGAATTTTCGTTAGTTTATCTAACAAGTCAACAGAAAACTAACAAAAGTGTCCCCGCTAAAATGCAAATTCAACTACAATTAATTCTGATTAAAGGCGGCGTGCATTCCACATTGCTAGAGAAAGCATTAGCTGGTGGCTCTGCTGCCCAAGGAATGCAAGGCCTGCGTTCTTCAAACGCTTTCCAGAACCCACTGTCAGCATGATCATTATGAAATAATACGAGGTTGCTTTATAGAAATACCATTTCATCCTTGAGTCAAAGGGCAGGTGAGGTCGGGAGAAAAGTGCCAGAACAATATTGTGGAACTGAGATTATATAAATAAATGTACCATTAGATCACAGATATTTTTTTAATTGCTTTCAGTTAGGAAGTTAACCATAAATGTCTAAATAATCTGTTTTGGTTGACGCTGAGCAGAAGTTATGGAAGCTAGTGATTTTTATCAGTAGGGAAATCTAATTTGATGTTTTAAAAAATATAATAAAAGATAAACACTGTGCATGTTAGCTATATACTTAAGCGTTAGTGTTCTAGTTTTTGGCTGGTGATTTCAGTTTTACTTCATAGCCCAGAATTTTTCTGTTTGGTTAATGATTTAATAATAGTGGCAAGCCATCTTTTTCATTTTGAACACATTTTTGTTTGATCCAGAGTAATTTAGATCCAATTGAAGTTCCAATACAGAATGAAAACATATGTCATGTGCAGAAAAAGAAGTGCTTAATTATACCATATATAGCAGTGTTTCAGTTGTTACATTTTTGCACTTACAAGTCTTTACTGGAAATATTTTTAACTCAAGTGATCACATGAGAAGAGATTACTAGCTGTGATGAAATGTGCTGAGTTGAGTGATAATTTTGCTGATTATGGACTGTGTTAAGAGCCTTCAGTGTATTTGAAATTCAAATCTTGTATTTTCTTGAAAGGCTATCATATAATCCACTGTCTAATGCACAACTGGAAAAGCAAAATAATTTTAAAAATTGAGACAATCTTAGCAATCCTTTCAAACTCAAGAAGTGAATATGCAGCTCACAGTCTTAAAATGACAGATCATGCAAATAAACCAAATGCTTCCATCTAACTATGTCTGTGCTCAAGATAAAAAGAATAGTTTACAATTAGTAATTTATTCCATGAATTTATCCATCATGCACAGAGTATTTTGGAGAAGATGTCAGTTTCTCCTAATCTAGTCATTATTTATATTTATTAATAAAAATTTCGACTACTGCATGCTCAACTGTAGGATCAGCCTACCAATGCTAGTTTACCCAGCAGTTGTAGTTTAGGATGAGTATTGGAATGGAGGAGCAAGCTTAACCTCCCCCAGTGGATGGCAACATAAGAATGAAATGTTTTAGGATATTCAATTAATTAAAAAGATTACATTTCTGGGCTTCTGAATGAAAGCAAAAGGCTGAACCTATAAGGAGAATTCAGAACAGGTGTCAAAAAAAAAGAGAGAAGGAGTTGGCAGCATACCTCAACAGCTCCCTCTCCACTGATTTGGAATAGGCACTTCAGGCATTTTTCCCAAACTCCTCTGCAATTTTTTGACTATAGGTCTATTGAATATTTGGGGATATGTCTCTCTCAAATCCTCCTGGAATAATTTAATATCACTCACAGTTTACTCATCTGCAAATCTGGCAACCATAATTCCTGTCCCCAATCAAATGTATATTACGTGTTTTATAGCAAGTGCGACAGTTTCAAACAGGAGAGATCCAGAACAACTTCACAGCCTCCTGTGAAGCTCTTCAACAAAAGAGACAGAGAAAGGGTTGGTCTCTGCTTTTTCACCTCTCAGGAGAGCACCCTGCCCTATCATGTTAGTGTTCATCATGAGAATTTCATGACTTGTGTCTGATTTTCTCCATTAATTCACCAGGAAAACTTTTGAAATGTTGATTTTAGAAGTGCCAAAGTAAAGACTTCATTTTGTCATTCTCTTATTTTAATTTCCTGTTGTAATTTGACAATATTCCACCCCAATTTAAACATGTTTTCAGTCGATCCAATGTTGATCCAGTGAATGAACTGTTCATTGACAAATATAATTTGTTCTTTTCTGATACTCTTCTGAAAAATTAAGCTGCATTTTATCACAAAAGGAATCTCATAATTTTTCAGTTACCAGAATATATGAATATATGGTTGCTGAAAAATAGTTTCAAAACCATTTTTAAAAATTAAATTTTGAAATAAACTTCTCTTTTACTATACAAATATATTTTAGCCACACAAAATGTTTCTGTAGAATGGATTTAAAAGTTTCCTGCTAGGAGAAAACAACGTAAAATTTAAATAAAAAATTAAAATGTTGTAAAAGAAACTAACAAAACCCCTAACCTCTTTGTGGATATTTTTCATTATCTCTCTGTTCTTCAGAATGCTTATGATGTATCTTTTTAAACCTCTAACCGAGTTTTGAATCCTTGTACAGGAGACCTATGTAGTAGGAATACAAGCACATATACACGTTTTAGAGAAGATTTACAAGTCATAGTTGTGAAGACAATACAGTCGTTCACAGATCAGTGGAAACCCTAAGTGTTCATTTAACCTTTAGCCTTAGTGTCATGGAAACCTGTAGTGGTCTTTCACCCATAACACCCTTGAAAATGAAGATTCCTTCTGGCCAGGAGACTTTCAATTACGCTATTGATCAGAGCTATTTAAAGGATTATGAGCTCCTCATTTGGGCTGTAAAAAAACTAATTACATGCCAAGGAACAATATCTGTAATGCAGTAGGTTTTGAAAATACCTACATTGCTACACAGAGGGAAGGCAATTAGCAAATAACTGCAATGGAATAGTTAGCAACTTAAGTGATACTTTTTCCTTAATTTTAGCTACCTAGAAAACTGGGATTTGCTGTTTTATGTTAAATCTAAATGAAGACTTACACAGCTAAGTTTTCATTTGAATAGACTTGTGCTGCAGGTATGCTGACATCAATTTTTATTTCACCAAATCGCTGAACTGTATAGTCATAAGGAAGCCTTAATGAGATCAAAAATTTCATATCAAGGTGAAAATGCATTACATTTTCTCTTTTCTTGTAATGTAGTGTTTCTTGTCCTATCTCTGCATTCAGTGGGTGATATTTCAGAATTTCCAAAACAGCTTTCATGTTCTGGTGTTAATAAATAATCTGTATTGGCTTTCTGTTTTCAGTTTCAATTTCAATAAATGTGATGAACTCACATTCCAAGGTGCTACTAATACTAATGATTCTATCCTTTGTGTATCTTGTTAACAAAAGAAGGTAGTTAGTATTTTTGCAACACTACAATTTCAGAAACAATTATTTCAGGTGTAAAATGTACCACTAACATCTCCCTAATATTTTTTATTTGTTAAATAATGTCATGAAAGCGCTTTGGATCTGTTGAAGTTTCTAGAGGTTTGCATCTCAAACAGCTCAAATACAACAGAAACCATACTGCTTCACAATAATTTATTTTCACTTCCTTTTTAGAGTCAGGTGTTGTGTATGGACTATAATGAACCAGATTCTCAGCTAGAATAAATGATTCAAACTCAACTGACATCAGTGGAGGCAGACTAACTTACACTGGTTTAGGAGCCTTTTATAATCCTGCCTGTTACAATATTTAACACCAATCATATAATTGTTCAGTTGTTCAAAGATTTAAAACAGCAGCAGTGTGGCAGGTAAATATATAAAAATGAATTCTCGGTTCTGTTATACTGATTTTATGCAGGAATCATAGCCTTGTTTATATTCAAGTGTTTCACATTCATTTTGTGCAAACACATTCTTTAGAAACAAAGAGTTATATTTTGCTGCTTAACAGATGGCTCAGAGAATAGGTTCAACAGCAGAATTATTTATGAAAATTTGGTCTTTCAAGAAAAGCGAACATGAGCATTTTACCTCACTTGATGATATCCCACTGGTCATGGAATGAGGTTTATACGCAGCCATGCACTCGCTCACTGGTTAAGGAGTCCTTTAAGCAGTATTTCAAGCATGCAAATGTAAATTATTAGGGGAAAAAAAATTAAGAGAGTTCATGGCTTTAAAAGGTGATGAAATGATTTGATAAGTAAGCTGTTAAACGGCTTTGAATTTTTCTCCACTGGAAAGAGTGCTACAGTCATTTTGAACACTCAGATTATAAAGATGTTTTGTACTATTGTTAGATATTTTTGCTGATGAAAACTTGCAAGTTGAGCATGAATGGGAGATGTGGTTGGTACCCATGCTAGAATGGCTACGGTGTTTCACTTTGAACTTTAACAGATTTTCTCTTTTAGGCCCTAAATCAGGTGAGCAATTAAGCACATTTTGATGTGATGTGCTTAAAGTGCTTTCCTAAATTGGAAGAAATAAGAGATGTACCTCAGATCTTTTCTGGATCAACATCTTAATTTTCATCCTGTCTTAATCAAATAAGTCTGATGACCTTTGCTAACAGAAGTTTATATATCTAGGTGTTATCTCACAGTGGTGAAATAAAATTCTTACAAAAATGTTTTTCAAATATACCAGTTAATTGTTAACATCTATCTGTGGGTCTTCCAAAAAGAATGTTTTTAGCCTTTTAGAAGCTAACTTAAACCAGTCTGTAAAAGTTGGTACTGTGTCAAGGAAAGGACTAACTGCAGCAGAGGATCGTTAAAGGTGTGGATGCCAATACATGTGTCACTGTTTAGTCTTGACAGATAGGCCTCCACCCATCATCCTCCAGGGGCCGGTCAATCAGACACTGGCAGTGGATGGGACAGCTTTGCTGAAGTGCAAGGCAACCGGCGACCCCCTTCCTGTCATCAGCTGGTTAAAAGAAGGATTCACCTTCCTGGGCAGAGACCCTCGAACATCCATACAGGATCAGGGGACGCTTCAGATTAAAACTCTGCGGGTGAGTAGCGATAACAAAACAAGTGCTACAAGTGGTACATGGCTAGTCTTGAGCTGTTGGTGTGTGTCTCAAGTTGCTCTGCTGTCTTGCTGACTTTTGTCTTCAATATTAACTTAATTGTCTCTTTTAGAATGAAATTCTCACCAAGTCCACATCCTACTTCATTCTTTGACATTGTGTAGGGAAGGGGGACGAAAAAAAGAAGCGCCAAACTAGCATCAGATATTTCTATTAGAATTCCCTAATAATAGAATTGATATTTAATACCTTACGTATGTTGCAATAAAACTCATGAGCTGGAGATGGATAGACATGTAAAAGGACAGGCCTTCCTTATCTTTTCAGTCAGTCTTACGATGAAGCCATTGGCCTGTTGTCGCTGTTAAAACTTAGAGCAGATCATTTTCAACACCTGATCATAATTTTCCAAGGAGCTATTGTGCTAGCAAGTGATTCTGGAGTTCATCAGGGTTTGGCTGTGCACTTTCTCCATGAATGAGTCTTGGCAGTCTTGAGCTGGCTGATTTATTCCAATGTTACGCTTGCTGGAGATGTTCCATAAGGCTGCGGATGGGAGAAGACAACTAATACTGTAACATATATGCAGTCATATGCAGAGGGATTGCTATTCAAAATGAAATGCCTATCATAATATTTGTATTTTGACACATGAGATAATACGATATCTTAAAAGTACAAAGAAATCTTGTAATATTCCAAATATTATAATGTCAGATTTTGTTGATAAACATTGCATCACTAATCTTTGTTTGGGCTTTTAATTTTTTCCCCGCTCAAAGATAAAAATGTGTAGTTGTTTGTGTGTATGTGGACAAGCAAGTATATGGAAAAATAGGAAGGTAAATGTAATTATTTGTCAAGAACTTAAAGACAATTTCAGAAACCATTTAATTTCATCAACAGTAATTTCTGCACTTAGCTTTGCCATCCAAAAAAATGACAATAAACATAGCTACCGAGGACAGGACATAAAGTGCAGTTTTGGTTTTTGATACCATCTCATCAGTGATCGTAGATGAATTGTTAACTTCCTTGGAACAAAATGGAATTTATTAAAAAATTTATGCTAGCTTTCCCTGAGTAAACAATTTATCCTTCCTCACTGGGCTGAAGGCAGCTTTAGACCATGAAGGTTAATGCATTTTTCCTGTAGAGCCGGATTAAAGAGTGCGCTTGAATAGTCAAGTTTCCCCAGTAGTGTTAGAAAGCAGCAATTAAAGGTGGAAGCTTAGTGATTTCAAACAAACTTTCAGCCCATCGATGATGGGCTTCTGTGGAGTGTCCATGAGGCAGAAGCTCCTGGGATACCTGTCTGCATGCAGCTATGCAAACAATGAAATTTGTTCTGAATCGTGCCAGCGCATTAATCTCGCTGTTAGAGGCACAAGGTCTGTAAACGAAAGGAAAAAAAATTGCTTGCAAGGGGAGAAGAAAACAGTATTAGTAGTGAGTGTGGTTTTGAAAGACATGAAGCTTTTATTGATCCTTAAGTGGCTCATTCACTAGTAACCAATTTTCCTTAAAGGCTCAGAAAGACATTTTTTATAAACCCCTCGATTGCAGTAATGTGCACTCTTTGACTCAGACTTAAGAACAAAAAACACATACAACCATAAAAACCAGATTTCTCCTGTACCTTGCAATTTTTATGAATTAAAAATGGATTTAAATCTGGAATGTTTAACTTTTCTCTCAGGTCTACCTGAGCAAGGACTAGCAACACTTCCTGAGCAAAAAATGGCCACAAAATATGTCCAAGTACACTTACATACCCAAGTTCAAAACAACTTAGTATTTATCACCCACATGTCCTCAGCCTTCTTCTCCCCTCACAAATAATAATCACTATTGCAATCATAAAAGATTTCAAGATACGGGTAAAGATGAGCCACTACTATTTAAACCTTTGAGACCATCCTCTTCTGCCATGTAACTCTCTTTCTGTGTGTAAATCAAATTATTCAGGAGTCTGCAGCAGTGACAGTGGACCATGGGCCACAGTCATAAACATGAACCTAGAGATTTTTCTGCTGAGCCAATTTTCCCACTTGCTCTGAGGAAGTCAACTGAAAACTGACATACGTCACTCACTCAGTACCCTTTCAGACAGGTCAACGCTGACGGAAAACTCCCTTCTGCTCCGTAGAAGTGTACCACACCAGATTTAGACACCTGCATTAACTGAGGAAGAAAACTGTTTATTTTACTGAATAGCAAAGACTTTCCATTCACCTTCCCCTGTTGTTTTTTCCATAGCACAAAAAAAGTATAAATAATTGAATTATCAATACACTATGTCTGTGTCTAATCCATCCACAGTCTGGAAGTTAGATAATTCACCGTAACTTGCAAGAGGCAGCATATCTCCAGCTTGCTTTATATGTTGAGTTTGCCTTCTGCAAGTTACTCTGTTGTGTGTACCACATACTTCATTGAGTATGCCATACACCATCTGTCATGGTAGTACAGAAATGAAGTTGAGAGCCATAGCCTTGAGAAATATTCTCCATTATGACATAATGAAGAATTATATATTTAATAAAAGCTCAGAAGAAGCAAAATAAAACACTACTTCAGAATGCAATAAAGCGCTCTCCTCTGGTAAATCTGTCTCCTTTCAAGAGTCTTTCTCATTTCATTAGCAGTACCTCTATATTTTGAGTCTCTGAGGCATTGTCAGAGGGGTTTAATTATTGCTTGTATTTCATGGCAAAAGCACCTCCTAAAATGCAAGTCATGATCATTCAGACTATTGAACCGGCATTAATCCGTTGCTTCCTGCCCCTAAGAATGGTACACTGCAGTACCAGTGTATCTGAAGAAAATACCAACAAAATTCAAACATGACAAGGTTAAAAACCAATTAAATTATATATCAAAAGTAATCTAAAGAGCTTCTCACTTATTTGCCTTGATATTCTTCCTGAAGACTGAGGTGTAAGCACTTCTGTTATAGTGCCAATCTGCATTTAGCAGAACACCCATTACAATTCCTTAAAGTCCAATAAAGCTTCTTGGATGCAGTCTTATTTCCGTCAAGTCATCTGATGGTGAATATAATTCTTCTCTTTTATCACTCCAGTCAGCACTCTTCCTTTTCTGCTTCCATCTCCAGATTACCATGCTTTATACATAGTGGTAGGAGGGCTCCTCTGTATATTTTGTGCTTTGTAAAGTTACCATTTTCCATCCATCTCTGTGGTCTTCACTAGATCCTGTCTCAGAAATCTTTACTTTAAATTTAAGTAAGGAATAACAAAACACTTGGCAAATTTTCCAGTAGAACAATTTTTACAGCAATGAGACTAATATTGACAATATAATTCAAAATGGTTTCCCCAAATAAATTTGAAATATATGAATTGATAAGGGAATCACAACAGTTTTATACAAATGCATTTTTTTTGCTACCGAAGTCTCTTGCAAGCCTGAAATAAAATCCCATGTGAAACAGAAGAAAGGTAAGCGTGGTGTAGGGTCTGATTTAACTTTGCCATTTGAAAATGGCTTGGAGGACTGTCTGTGTAGAGAGAACCACTGTTAAGTCTCAGCAACAGTGTTTGTATGTGTGGTGGCCTGTATAGAAATGACTTCATCTGTCATAAGAGTCTAAGATGATGTAACAGCCCACCTGGCACTGGAAACTGTATTTCTGGGTCATCATGGGATAACGAACAGTGAGATTTTATACTCTAAGAAGTTAATTGTTGTTATATAGTTACCTGATTTCACCTGCATTTATTGTAACCAATACAAAGATTGACCCCGCCTAAAACATCCATTCTGTAGCACTTACATGCTGTACTGGTACCATTAACAATAAGAAAATTAGAATTAGAAAAGTATTAGAAGCAAGTAATCTTATTATAGTTCTCTAAAAGTAAGCCACCATTAAATGATTGTTTGGAAATGCCCGGTGCCCTCTAGTCTGGTGTAAAATGTAGGCTAAGTCCTTCTTGCCAAGAAACATTTAGAAAAAGAAAATTAGAGTAAACTCTGTCAGCTGATTCTAAGAAGTTGTTAAAACTGCCCTTAACTGTTTTTTATGTCTAGCTGTCTGATACTGGGACTTACACTTGTGTCGCTACAAGTTCCAGCGGGGAGACATCTTGGAGTGCTGTGCTGGAGGTGACAGGTAAGCGATGTCCGGGGGCTGTTTTTCAGTTGGCACAAAATGAAAGTGTAGACTATATTAGAGCAGCCTAAGTCAAATAATCCATTCTAGAAACTCTGGGATTGAGATGGAGAATTTTTAGGTGGGAAGGCTGGGTTCCTTCACATGCCTTGCATTTCACTGCTGTTATCTTTAAATGCCCATTGACATTGCAAAAATTTGGATTTGTCTCCAGTGACAGAGGTATGCTCTAACTCTTCTAAACAGGAGTACTAATAAACTGTGGATTTGTCCAGTAATTGGCTTGGGCAAGAAAACTATTATGCCTACACAGAGTCCTATCAAAGTCCAGTGTGCTCTCTGTGAGTACTGGAGTTGATCTGGATATAGGAACTTTCTCAGCCTTCTAGTAACTGAGGTTTTGATATTTTTTGTAAATTTCAGCAAGGCCGAGCTTTTTTGTTATTCTTTCTTTTCTTTTTTTATATATTTATATATATTCTTTTGAGTTTTGTGGGTTTTTTCTTTCAGTACGTACCTAAAGAATGATAGCTCTTCATCCAAAAATATACGTGGTAATGCAATTGTTGACTTAGTCCTTTACAGATTAAGAACATTGGTTATGCTGATTTTGCAGATGTTTGACATGTTTTTCCTTTTAATCTTCTACTTTGATCAAATTTACACAATCAAGGATAAAAAGTAATTGTTCTGTATTTGCCCCTTACAGAATCTGGTGGAGCAACAGTCAGTAAAAATTATGATATAAATGACCTCCCTGGGCCACCATCCAAACCTCAGGTCACTGATGTTACTAAGAACAGTGTCACCCTGTCCTGGCAACCAGGGACCCCTGGAAGCCTACCAGCTAGTGCATATATCATCGAGGCTTTTAGGTATGTGAATGATTCCACTTTTAATCTTCCTTTCTAATTTTGGTTAAACCCTGGTACCAGCTGTTCTCCTGGTATTGTGGTGTTCTTTTGGACTCTACACGTATCATTAGAAGTTCATTAAAAGACTCACTTCCTATGGCAGGCATTG
This sequence comes from Aptenodytes forsteri, assembly GCF_000699145.1. NCBI lineage: Eukaryota > Metazoa > Chordata > Aves > Sphenisciformes > Spheniscidae > Aptenodytes > Aptenodytes forsteri. The sequence goes on along the minus strand of NW_008794836.1, from coordinate 5,665,629 downwards.
ATTCTTATTTTTTAATTTTTTTTTTCCAATTTATCGCTTTTTTCTAAGTGATTAATCAGAGAAGCCTCTAACTGTTTCTTCAGGTCAACAGGAATATAACAGGACAATGCAGTCATTATTTGTTACTTTTCCCTTAGCATTGATGATCAGCGAGAGCCTCCTGTGGGAATGCTGCAGGTCAAATCATTTGGGCCAGCGTTATCTTGACTATCGTAGTACAAATAATCTGAAAAGAAATGGATAATCCTGAAGCCTCTCTGCATACTTTAATTCCCATTCTTGTTAAAGCAGCACCTATTAAAGAGTCAAAGCACTTTAAATTTCTATTTTTTACTGGTTTAGATAGACTAAAACTTTTAACTGAAAAGGCTAGTGTTTATAATTTAGCCTTTCATCCTGCAGCCTGAGGTTGAAGAGAATCCAGCTGCTCCCTTCCACACAGCAGCACTTAATACGTGGTAGGAAAGAACTCCTGGGCCCCAGTTCAGCAAGTTTGTTTAAGCATGGGCCATGCCTCTCACATGTATCAGTAATATACGCTTCTGCTTAAAAATGTGCGCATTCTTAAATGTTTTCCTTAATCAAGATGTGCAACAAATGGCAAATAATTTAGTTACTCTTTTAATTAAAATTAATTTGAATTTGTCAAAATCATATGCATGCAAATTTAAGAAGTTACAGTGGTAATGCTTCATCCTGCTATGTTAATATGCAATGACCATTACTGTATGTGCAGACTGTTGGGTTTGTTCTGGAACTTGTACTATCCTTTATGCATTACACGAATTAAACAACTGAAACAACATGAAACTCATAGCTTTCCATTTCTTTAATATATTTAAAGAATTTTTTCATCTATGTACAACAAAGGCTTAAAAATGTGCGCATTCTTAAATGTTTTCCTTAATCAAGATGTGCAACAAATGGCAAATAATTTAGTTACTCTTTTAATTAAAATTAATTTGAATTTGTCAAAATCATATGCATGCAAATTTAAGAAGTTACAGTGGTAATGCTTCATCCTGCTATGTTAATATGCAAAGACCATTACTGTATGTGCAGACTGTTGGGTTTGTTCTGGAACTTGTACTATCCTTTATGCATTACACGAATTAAACAACTGAAACAACATGAAACTCATAGCTTTCCATTTCTTTAATATATTTAAAGAATTTTTTTTTCTATGCTATACAACAAAGCACAATAAAATCAAATTTTCTCTTTAAACTTTTGTGATATTTCACCCTCGATAAGCTTTAATGGCATCCCATCAATAACTTTAACAAAAGCCAGGCATTTTCATTTTAAAGCTGTTTTAACAATCACACTTAAAATCTCTTCATACAGCGGATTGTAATCTAATTATAATAATGTCCAATGGAAAATGTGGTGACAGAAAAAATATTCATATTCTTTCCTTCATTTGCAAGCATGTTTTCAGACCTTTCTTTTGTAACTTTGAGTATGAATTTAGTTCAAGGAGAGTACTTTTCTTCCAATGACAATTTATTGACATAATTTACTTAGCAGCATAGAAAATTATTCTTTTAACAGGATTTTCTTTTCTAAGGTTTATGTTCAAGAGTGGCCTGTTTATCATGCAAATTTACTCTACAGCTTTCCACACTTTCCTTTTACAGGTATTTATTTTAGAGAGATAGCAAAAGCTTTTGCTTCTGTTGAAAGGAGAAATACTTTTGACAGCTGTGTTATTTTTTTTTATCCCGTCTTGATGTATTAACTGAAACAAATATTTTTATTTTTACCCTGCTTTTGCTACTTTTTCCTGTACTTAGACTTGGTATAGGGTTACAAAGGTAGGTCCTTTCACTTCTTTATGTTTCTCTTGCATTAGTCTATAATCTTCCATCCTCTTCTTATTGCAGTCAGTCTGTGAGCAATAGTTGGCAAACAGTGGCTAACCATGTGAAGACCACTCTCTACACTGTGAGAGGACTGCGCCCCAATACAATCTACCTGTTTATGGTGAGAGCTATCAATTCACAAGGTCTGAGTGATCCCAGCCCTATGTCAGATCCTGTCCGAACACAAGGTAATAGAAATTATTAAGGCTTACGTGCTTGAGCTAAAATAGAAAGAAGGAACTGAGAGTTGACCAATAGGTCAGTCTGGCCATTTGGCTTTAGCACTCTAACTGAAGGAATCATGACTCGAGCTTAACCAATAAAGATAAAAAATAATCCAATGTTTGCTGTACCAATCTGGAGCTTAGGAGATATGTTAGCTCTTTAATACTTGGTACATTGTAGACCTTTTGATTTGCAGTTCACTTAGACTTGGTGTGCTCCTTGATGCCTGGTTTCTATTGAAAGTAATGTGAGTTTCCCAAGCTTTTCTGAAAAGTGCTCTGAATACCATGCTCTTCTCAGTATCTTTTCTCTCCATGTCCTTACTTCTCCATTGTTATAATAGGGATATACTATAATAACAAGTGCTTATGACAGACATACACTGTGTTTAGCATTAGTTTTAATCAAAAGAATTGCACAAAGGATCTGTAGTGTATTGATTAATCTGGTCCAACATTTAGGCAGAGAATTCATGTAGATTAAGGTATCTGCATGCTAAGAATATTTTGAAGTTATTCTGAGAAAAGTATGGGTTTTCTATTTATATACCTAGACTTCTGAATTCTTTATATTAATCCACTGCATAAACCAAGAGGGAAGGCTGAAGTGAAATCCCTCATTTATAGGGTGGTGGTATAATTGATACCTGTGATCCTCCATTGCTATTGAATTGACTGTTGAATTCTGCTCACATTACATCAAGCTCTAACCACATGTAACTGCCACAAACAAATTTCTCTTCACAGCATGGATTTTTTTGGCTTTGGCAACACATTGCTTGAATACTTCATTAAAGAGTGTACTTCTGTGTTAAACAGGTTGGAATACAGGAATTAATAAGTTTTTGGAATCACAATTTTTTTGAGTCCAAAGTAATAGCTCCTCTCACAGTTAATTTAGGATGAGATCCTCTGTCTCTGTTTATGGAAGTTATAAAACTGTGCGTGGAGAGTGCATCCTGTGTCAGCCTCCAGCATGTGTAAGTGGTTTGGGTCCTTTGCTGGTCCTAGGTGGAAAGAGAGAAAAAAGAGTAGGGTGGTATTTCTTTATCATATAACCATCACATCCAGCCTCTCTCATCCCAGTCTACTCCTGAGTAAATCTGTCCTTAATAATTATCCCCTCAAAATAGTAATCATTGCTGTAAAAGGAGAAACAGAGCTGCTTTCTGAAAAGCTGAAAGAGTGAGTTGGGCAGGGATTTCATGGCTTGACTATCCACAGAGTATCACAAGTTTTCTTCTCTTTCTTACTCTCCCCTTATTATAGGGTGACTCATGCTTTTCATTGCACCAGCCTTTTAGTCTGCAAAACTTATCACCTAGTTAAAAAAACAACTTTGTTTGGCATTTGAGTGTCAAGTATAGACTTTTTATCTGACATACTGACAAGCAATTTGATTTCAGTAAAAACATGTCTTTTAATTAGCTACAGCATGTGTTGCAGCTTCCATTTCCAGAAGCTGTTTAGCAGTCAAGCACACTGAGACATGTACAGGATTCATAGCTTCTTTGCAAGCCTGCAGTTTAATAGAATTAAATCATAAAATCAATTGAAAATTAACATAATGTTTTGATGTGATTTCTAATTATGCCTGAATTCAATTCAGGCTCGCAGAAGAAGCTGACACACAGTAGAAAGCCTGTTCACAGTGGCCATGGAGGAAGAAAAAAGCAGCTATAACAGTGCTATATAATATTAATTTGCAACAGGTGTCTGCGGTAGCTTTAGTAGCTGAGCATTTAAGTTCCTGGTGTTAAGTATAGCAAATACAAGTAATAGGACTTTATGCATATTTTTACCAGTGGACTACAAGTAGACAATCAGGCACTTTCAAAAGGTTTACCTTATATGACTAACATCAAATAAGGACAGAGAAATCAGTAACTGCTCTAAGAAAAGAGTTGATTTCACGTTTGGATTATTAACAGACCAACCCATCTATTAAAAAACACTTTAAAGAAACTAGATAAAATGCTATCCCTGAATTTAAATTACTAGCAACAAATAGCAAATTCACTGGAAGCTGTTAAAAGAGAGGTTAGAGAAAATATATAACCCATTTAATTTTAGAGACCTCTTAACTGTGATCAGAATATATTTTCTTGAGCCAGTTTTGCTTGAGTCATGATTTTATTGTTCCACTACTTGACAATATCCTTATAGGTAGATCAGCTGTTTTTCCACCAGCAGTCTCCTAGTAATGTGAAAATGACATTACAAGACATTACACTGTGAGCATCACATACGCATATGTTTCCAAGCATACATACCAGAAAACAGAATTCCACATGTACCTCTTGATACTCATTTCTTACTGTTATTAGCCCAGTTATTCCTTTACTTGTGGACATATGTCCCATTAAAATGATGAAATGCAGTTCATACAAACAGACTATGTAGAAATGTCTTTTCTCCTGAGGGAATATAGGTACTTTGTTCGTTGTATACCAAAGGATAACTTAACCTAAAATGTAGCCATGGGTAGTTGTAGGTATTCTGTACCAAGGATCATAGCTTTTTGTGGATAGCAGCATAAATTATCATCCTGTAAAACAGTCTGAATTCCTGTCTTACAGATTTATTTTATTATAGCTCTCTGTTTTGTGGTCACTTTGAATAGGCATAATTTGCTAGACAAGCTCCCTCACTGACATCCGTATTTGGATTATATTGCCTTTGGAGATCCACGGAGCCATTTTCATTTGAATATCAGTAGAAGCCTGTGGCAATATTGTTTGTTGGTGGCTCAGAACCCATAACAATCCAAAATTATGAAGCTGAAACATTGATGATCAAAACCTACTTTCTTTCAAAATCTGGAGGCATGTGATTTAAACTCATTTGTTATATTTAAATGTTTCATTTTTAAAAGCACTATTATTTCTTCTTAATAATATTTAGAAGATAAAAAGAAATCACATGGTGCATACTCCCTTATCTAAGACCATCAGAGGGGGAAAAAACCCTTTTATATATGTATCTTCTTCACAAGGACATGGTGTTGATCCAAAAAGAGGGAAAGTGTATTTGGCTAGTGAATCCCATGGGAAAACCAAGCAGAATTCACAAATGCCTAGACAGGCATGACCATAATGTGTCAGGCCTTTTTGAGTATAATCTGTGCTTGTGTTCCAAATCCTCTCTTCTGGAAAAATTACAAGCAAATTCCAGCAGAAATAATCAGTATGTGTATTTCTAACAGGCGTTATGCAATCCACGTAGACAGTTGACATAGTAAGGGCATCTGTAACTGTTGACCAAGAACGATGTTGTAAGATCCTTGAAGGACCCATTGAAGGGTTCCAGACTTCACTGGCTCCTAGAAAGTACTTTCATTTCTGTCTAAGTTGGAGGGAAGGGACATGTTATGGTGATATATTAGCTAGGTGATAGCTGTGGCCCAACATTCTCCTTTTGGCGCAATGTGAGAGAAAATTATGATTTCCAGGAGCTATCACTAAAAAGACACATTGCACATCTCCTCCTCCATTTTCTGACACATATTTTGTATTCGCAGTTCCTATTTAGCAAAGATAATACAGCTTCATTCAGTTTAACACAATGGCATAACCCAAATGTGGTCCCTAAGGACTAGGTAGTAGGGCCACATATGGTGCTGGAGATGGAGTCACAGTTTTCCATAGATGTATACTAAGTGATCAAATTACCTCAGAGTTTGACTAGAAGAAATAATTTCCCCACACACTTTGAAGGAATCTTTGACATAATCTTGAAGGGAAAATTTTTGTAGTAAAGTGCTTTTGTTGGCATTTTATTAAATCAGAATCAGTTTGGCTTCATAAATTAATTCTTTTTTCATATTTGCACTAGATTTCATTATCTATAATCTGTAAAGGGAAAATTTGTTTGCAGAAGAAAATGCTATTTTTAGTGTTTGGTTTCTTATGTGCATGGTATGTGGGGAGAGGAAACAGTGAAAGTTGAGAAACATATAAAGACTTAATGTCATGTATGCTCTAAGATAATAAAAAAAAACCTGCTCATTTTCTTCAATTATACTAACAAATTTGGTTCCAGACATCTGAGTAACATTATTATTATCTGAGTGTTTTGGAACTGGTGAATATTATATCTTTCTCATCACTTACCAGATCTAAGAAAACTTTGCCATCAAGTCTGAATACTCATTTAAACATCTTTATATTTCATTATTTCCTAAGCAGCTAAACGTGAATGGTTTGTTTGCATTACTTGATATGCTTTGGAGTTCATACTTAAAGCTTAGTACTGTATTGTTTTAAAAACAGTACTATAAAGGGCATTTAAATCAGGTCGTTAAGGTATTCAGTAATTCTTATTGATGCCATATATAACTCTTCTCATTAAAATAATGCTTTCATGTGTGTGCCTGGCCTGGCAGATATCAGCCCACCAGCACAAGGTGTGGATCACAGGCAAGTCCAGAAAGAACTGGGAGACGTCATTGTACGACTGCATAATCCTGTTGTGCTGACACCCACGACGGTTCAAGTCACCTGGACGGTAAGGCTTCTGTTATTATTACCTTAATAGTACTTTAATTTTGCCTATTTATCCCTGCAGTTTTTTACTACCCTGAAAAGCTCCAGTCTTGACTTCCAACTTTATACAGGCATATATATGTGGTAATGAAACGGTCTTTTTATTTTCTCTTTCAAGTCAGGCAGGTTCAAAGTCTTCAGTGTTCAGCTCAAAGCAAGCTAGCTGTCTGACTAGAAAAATATTATGAAAATGAATATGCTTAACACCATAATCTAAAGGATAATTGATCTGTGGACTCATTACTGTGCGTGTCAAAAAATAATCCAAGTCAAATATCAACATGAAATTGCTGTATGAAAAAGCACTTTCCACTTCAAGGCATAGGGACCTCTGACAATACCCTATTATTTGGTGACCCTAAAATGCAAAAATAGCTTTCCTACAGGGCACTTGTAGTGAAGTCAGAAGCACGTGGTGCTGATGCCTGATCCACTATGTGCCATCTGGTTTTCTAGCATAAGCCTTACCCACAATCAGTGGATATTCTTTCATTATAGAAGACCAGAATCTTTTTGGCAGTACTTAGCAACATTTCTATTTGAGGGGTCAAACTACTGGGTAGAATTTCTGATATAGCAGTTAGCTTTCAAAATGCTATGTTTCCCTTCCTGAGGCTCAAAGGAAAGGATTTGTAACTGTAGGAGGAGAGAGAGAGTTCCTAGGGTGCTGCACACCAAAAAAGAGTGCTTTGCTCTTGGGGCATCTGCCCCAGAGGAAGGAGAGCCACAGGTGGAAGAGTGAGAGAAATAGTACTGCGCTGTACGTCACTGAAACAGTTGTATAGGATGAATTCTGCTGAAGAGGTATTCACAATACTCAGGGTTTTTCTTCTACACATAATATTGTTAAAAGGTTAATGTGTACAGGGGATTACACAACAGGAGATAAGAAGTGTGGTGATAGATTGTGTATTATAAGGATTACTGTTGGTTTTGAACAACTCAGCCATATTTACGGGAGCTTATGCACCATCCTTGTTCTGGCAGATTTCAATGGTCAGGGGGGCAGATGAGAATAAATAGAGAAACCCACAAATTTGTCTTTCTTTGAAGATTATTTAGAAAATGTGTCATTGCATTTTGCCATTGATGATGTCAATACACAGCTTGCCTTTCTAAAAATGCTGTCTGTTTCAGCTACCTAACTCCAGGACAGGCTGACTAACCTTTGAAGCAAACCCTTTTGCCCAAGCAGACATTTGCCCAAGCAGATGGGTCAATAGTTTAGAAACTTTGGATGTTAGCAGCCAGTAATTGTAAACCTGGATCACATCTGTGTGGTGCTCCTTCAAGTCCTTTCTTGGGTGTGACAGCTATCAGAAATACATTTTCATAGGCTTGCCCTTGCTTTAGCATATACTGCAAAAGGAAGCCCCAGTATAAACAGAATTCAGTTTTATGCAATGTAATCAATGTCATTATTTTATAACGAAATATGTATAAATATATTTTGTGTGTGTGTATAGATATATATATGTGTGTGTCTGTCTTTCTTTCTTTCTTTCTTTCTTTCTTTCTTTCTCTATCTATCTATCTATCTATCTATCTATCTATCTATCTATCTATCTATCTATCTATCTATCTATCTATCTATCTATCTATCTATCTATCTATCTATCTATCTATCTATCTATCTATCTATCTATCTATCTATCTATCTAAAAGAGTCTCTTGGTGCCCCTATTGAAAAGTAATGAATGAAGAAAACATGGTAAGGTAAAGGTAAATTGTTAGGGATGTTATGGATGTCAGCTTATCGAGAAGATCCCTCAAAGCAGTGACCCTATGCCACTTGACAAGCATACAGGCCTCTGTAGAGACATTTCGGAATTGCCCAAGAGAAGAAAGACACAAAAAAAGATCTCTGGAACAGCTAATTAGAAACATTCTAGCAACCAGAACAAAACCAATTAATTAACCATAGTCTCTAAGAAAAAAAGCCACTCTATCCAGAGAATAATGTCCACACTGTTAATATAAAATCAGTAGATAGTGTAGCTATCGTACAAAAAGACAGAAGAGCCATAAGAGTCGTAAGACTCTGTGTTGACTTTCTGCAATTCAAAGAGTGAATGCCAAGGGACGTCCTTGATTATTGAGTTTCTGGCATCCTGACTCCCAGCAAATTAACACCAATTTCTCCCTTCTTTCTGAGATTGTTTTGGTTTTACTTTCTCTTTTTTTTCAAAATTGAGTTCAAAATTTCAGAAATAGTTCTCTGCTACTGTGTTGCAATTTTAAAATATACATATACACACATATTTTGTCTGTTTTAAAAGAAGGTCATGCTTACAAAGTCAGTGTTAAAAAAAAAAAGAAGAGGAATGTCAGAAGTTAGGTTTTCACTGTCACTTAAATTTATTCCTCTTGTGCATAAGTATTAAAGTGTAGCTGTAATTATCTGGTCACATACAGGATCTCTTCTTCATGGAGCTATTCAACATTTCTTTTTATCTTCTTTATTCACTGTGTGGTGCCAGGTCTTATTAAATTCATACCACTGAAACCTTGCATTGAATAAAAATTATTAGTTTGTCTCACATGCTTGCTTATCTGTCATGCTCTCAACCATAACATTTGGGTGCTTCACAAATAATACAGAATTTAAAATTACAGTGATAAAATTGTGTCATTATCCTTACTTTACACAGAGAGGTGAGGTGCAGAGGTATTTATTGCTGATGAGACTTAGGGAATCAGATATGCCCACTGTTATCAAATGGCTAATTTTAAACCTTGGGCCTGATTTATTTTTATTTTTATCAAAACATTTTGCATTGCAACAGCATATGATGTACTCCAAGCACTTTTTTAGCTGACCTCAACTATAGTTCACCACTTCTAGACTCACTGGGCATTAAACTGAGAGTTTCATTAGTGGCCAAATGTGAAAAGTTTCCTAGCATTATAAAAGAGCCCTGTGGCACAAGCAGGAATAAAAATCAGTTCCTCAATATGGGAAAAGAATTGTTGCTTTGAAATCCTGACTGCCTTCTAGGAGGCTACTGGCAGAAGGATAATTTATTTACCTCTGTCTTTTAATTTGACGTTGATTTTAAATGAATGTACTTCACTGGAAGCTTCAAGAGCCAAGTCCTTTAGACAGTCTTCCAGTGTATCGTCACCTTTTGTCTTGTTCCTGTAGGATAGATAAATGCTAGTGCTGTTTGAATTTCCAGAGATTACTGTGAGTCTGTACTAGTGAGTTCAGCACAGTGTGCAAGGTATTCTGCCCAGATGAAGAATTGCTGTGGGTATTGATGTGGGAGCGGAGTATTTCTTAGGATATTTTGGGGTAGAAATTTACATACTACAGAGCATATCGCAAAATGTCTTTAGGGTGCAGATTAGCAGATTAGCCTGAAAGGAGCTTATATTTACGGCATAAGCAGCATTATGAGTTTCTTGCCATCTTTTTAACAACCTAATAGCCTAACTGAATGATCTAACAGCCTTTGAACCTGCCTCGTGTTCAGCTGCGGTATGTGCAGATTTGAACATGCAGGGAAAATTAGTTTCCTGTTCTGCAGAAATGGAGAGCTGTCGTCGGTTTTGTAGATACCTCCCGCACTACGTATTCATCGTAAAAGAGGGTGACGAGGACCACGCAGGACCAATTATGCTTGTAGGTTGCCTTAAAGCATTAGGTCAGTGCTGAGCAGAACCTACCCAGTAATTGCTGTCTTCTGTCTTTTAAAGGAGCATCTGCATTTTCTGCCATCTGTCTTTTGAGGAAGAAAGTGTATCTTTAGACCAGCAATGGTTACAGCTCTTTTGGGTGGATGTCACTGCTGCTTGTACAAATTCAAGAGTATTTAAGAGTGTCACAGGAAGACTAGAAATATTCTCTGATCCCAGTATTCAGCGCAGAGAGTTCCTGCAACCTCTGTAATAATGCTAAGTACTTTGTATGAGGAAGTGGCAACCATTTACAAAAAAAGAGAACAGAGAATACCTAGAAGCGATTACATTCTTTCATCAAATCACGGTGCATGTTTCTGCAACTCTGCCTATGTGTGAACATGTACCAAACCTATAGAGTTGTTTGATGCTTAGCATAGCTGAATGCAGTTTTTTAATGCTAAAGCATATTTTTAGTGGCCTGCTGTTGGCGTGAGGCATGATTACCACGTAACAAATGGAGGAAACGATGAAGTCACAGGCTTTGTATTATATATAAGACCGTGTGTGCATGTATAGATAGACATGTACACATATGTATGTGTATACATACATATACATGTACACACACACGTGTGTGTGTGTGTGTGTATGTGAAATATACCTGTCCTATACCTCACAAATATTTCTGGTTAAGCCACGTAATTATCCAAGAGTATTTTTTTACTAATCGGAAAACTCCAAAAAGAACAAAAAAGCCACTTTTCTCAATAAGTGAAGTGCCCTCTGAGTAGCTTCCCAACATTTTGACCGTATGAAAGGCCCTGTTCATTCAGACTAGCTTTAAGTGGGCGTGAGAGATAGCTTCATATCCTTTCCTTGATACTGAATGCAACCGGATGTTTATAGAAAACATGAAAAATGCATAGTATTTTCTTTCGTAAGTACCCTCCCAGACCCTGAACAGTGGAATCACTGTCAGTAATCTGAAAATCAGGCAGATCACTCAGCCCTGTTGTAATCAAGCCTCTAATTGAAAGCTCTGTGGAACCTGTGCGAGCCCCAAATCAAGCCAGTTTATAGCACCCATATACACGAACCTTGTTGTACCACTGCGTTCTGTTTTCATATTCCTTGTATTGCTTAGTCTTTTAGGTTAGGAACTTAGAAGTCTAGGAGGAAAAGAGGTATATGAATAATTTGTGTATTGCCTATATGTAAGTAAATACAAAAGTGTGATGGACTCAAAATTAGTATACTACAGGTATACTATAGGGGTCCAGTTCTTCTCAATTAGTTGGTGGGTGCATTTGTGTTTGTACCATGCCATACAAAACAGTTTCCATACCGTTTTGTAGCAACACACTGTTACTGTTCAGCCTAGTCATTTCTGAATTTTCAGATGGTCTCCACTAGGCAGCAATCAGTAGAGCTTAAAAGCACAGCAAAGACAAAATGGAAAGTTCTAACAAAGTTGTGCCGTCTTTCAGTGTAGCTCCTAACTCAGAAGTTAGGCAGGAATCAAACTCAGTGTTTGATTATTAAACATCATAGCCTTATATTGTAATTTAGATTGAGAATCTGTATTACAAAGTGCATGAAAGTGTTATTCTTGCTGAATTTTGTAGTAAACATGAGGTTCATAAAGTCTTTATGTCCGTAAAACATTTAGTTAATGAAAGTCAAACATGGATAAAAACAATTTACTCTGATTTACAGACTCCCTTCATCTGGAAACAGCTGCTTAATGTTCTTCTTAAAAACACAGCTTGATTCTTTCGGTATTAACAAGCTATTATTGTGAGTTATATCCCTCTTTCAGTGCATAAATTCACTTAAAGTGAATGTAGAGAAGTTTATAAAATGCAAGCCTAATGTTGTTGTAACATATGTTGCAAGATTTTTAACAGTGACAGTTTTGATGAAAGACATTTCTGCGTTGCTCTCATAAATAAAGCTTTCTTCTTGCTTGCCCTGCTTTTTAATGTCTAAGAATCTGTGTCCCCTCTGAATGCCTCAATAAACCGTAAGAAGATTATAGGAGAAGCGTAATAGACCCTGGTTTGTGATTTCAGCCTTAAATTCATTTATTCTTAAGAGAAGTCAAACAAATGTATCTCTAATTCTGAAATATCTTTGGGCTAGCAAATTGTCAAGAACAGAAAAGAAATCCTACTTGTCGAATCTTAGTTATAACCCAGAGATTTACCAAACATCTAGGTGTATAGTCTTGGTATTTGTGCTGCACTTTCTTTGGCTCTTTATTTGATGGCTACAGAAGCAGCTGGGTTTGGTTTGGTTTTATCCATCAAATTGTTTTGACTGTTTTTTCAGGCAAAATTCATGCAAACATCATAATAGCTTGAATCATTGTTTTGTGCCTTTTTTTTCCCCAAGTGAAAAAATGCATGCAATTTCTCCAAGATAAAACACATTTTAAGTTTTTCCTTCATATAAAAATCCTATTTGTAGCTATGATAGGTTAGAATTGTTAAACTTCTAGGTATGGTCCAATCTTGAATTGTGCTTGCCTAGCAACATATATAAACCAAAAACAACAGTCCGTCTCCATCTGATGGCCTGAGAGCATCACAACCCCAGGATGCAAAGAGACTGCTTAGACTGTGAACTCAAGAAACAGCACATGTCCTTGGAAGTTGTTTTCTCTGCATCTGTCTTATGTTTATTTCACTTTCCTGAGCATCTCATGAAAAGATGAGCTGTGAGCCAAGTAATGGACTAACTGAAAGCATGTAGGGTATCTTCAAAGACTTGTCCTTTTCTGAAATGAATTTGTTTTTCTTTTCTTCTCGTATTTCAGCACATCAGTAGCCAAGACGTGCTTAATAAGTTTACATGCAGTAAGCATTATGCCAAAGTTCTTTTTTCATGATTTGTTGCAGGGGTGGGGCCTTGTTTTATGATTTAAGGTGATATTTGTCATGATATATAGAGCTGGAGAAAGTAAAATAGAAAGAAATGTTCTATAACAAGTAATGTGAGAAAAATGTTCTTTATAGACAATTAATCAACAGTGACTTAGAAGAAGGCAGTTTGATTTTTAAATTCAGCATCTTAAACAACTGTTAATTTTCTCTTTTTCATGAGGACAAAAGTATTCTAGGCAAATGTTTTGTTTACTTTTTATACAGTTTCATTACTTTAATGTGTTTATTGACGTATTATTTAATGGCATTTCTAGGTTGACCGCCAATCCCAGTTTATTCAGGGCTACCGAGTAATGTATCGCCAAACGTCTGGCCTACCTTCTCCAGCTGTATGGCAGAATTTGGAGGTCAAAGTCCCAACTGAGCGCAGTGCTGTCCTCGTCAGCTTGAAAAAAGGGGTCACTTATGAAATTAAAGTTCGCCCTTATTTCAATGAATTCCAAGGAATGGACAGTGAATCAAAGTCTGCTCGTACCACAGAGGAAGGTTAGTAAAATGGTCAGAAAAGCAACAGGCTTCCATACCTAGCACTGGAGGTGAAATCAAGAGTCACCATTTTGGTCACTGTGTGTATGCATATGTTCAGCTCTATTTCTTCCACGTGACTTCTGTTTGTTAGAAATGCCAATGGGTTGGCATTAGAATTCGATATAATATTAAGTTTTGTGCTGTAAGTATTCCATGAGAAAGCACTGGGCCGGTCCTATATTCTTCTCGCTGATACGTCCTTCTAATGTACAGGTGGCTTCGGGTCTTCCAAAAAGTGTGCACTGCAGCCATTCTTTTACAACCAGTGTTGCTGCGATAAAAGACTTTGGTCTGCGCTTTGAAAATAAAACTAATAAATGAAACCTTTTACAGATGAGTGTTTTCTATTAAGCACATCTTTCTGAATCGGTAATAACGTAGATGAACAGTTTGGTTGGGAAATGGGGACTAGTGAAGGACAGGTATTTAGCTAGTCTGAAGGAACTCCAGTCTCAAGGGCACGCCACTTTATTGTTTCTGTTAGCACACCGTTCGTGAAACTGCCCTATTTAGTCCTTCAGAGGATTTCCTTAAGTACCTTTCAAGCCTCTGTGAAACATGCAGGATGCAGACATAGTAAACAGTTTACACTACTGAAATGCACAAGCATTTATATCTATAGCATGTAGCGTGGTATAAGGTTTTGCTAAAACATATGCACTCCAGGACTGCTTTTTTATTGAAAAGTAAAGAGAGTGAGGTAGATAGAAGTGATTTTTTATCTTTTTCTCTTAGAAATGTACAAGAAACCTATCTTTCTACCTATCTAATGCAACCTTTGCCTGGAGAATCTCTCCTGTAAAAGTAGAAGGATGATCATAACAATGAGGGCTCATCTTCTCTCTGTTTCATTGATTTCTTTCAAAGCAAGGGAAAGAAATACTGGTGAAGTTTCAAAATGCTCATATGGTTTTGGTGGATTTTGAGTGCACTCTTTCCTTCCTATTGAAGATGCATCTTAATCATTTACAGTAGTCTCCTGAGGTTTAATTTAGTGCTGATTGCCAAGTACTTTTTAATTCTAGAATGCAGTCACTCATTACTCACTTTTCTCTTTGATTTTTTATGATTATTGCCCAACAAGTAAGTAATCCTGAAGATAACTTGGTTGCCGTTCATACTTTATAGATGAGGAAATTCAGCGTCAACATGTAGAAGAGCGTGTAGGAAGGCATTGTTCAAGTCTGATTTGGAATTTGGGACTTTATGGTTCCCATTTCTTTGTTCAGGCTATAAAGCCTAAATCAGCTGGTAAAGAATATCTTTGCAGCAGTCTGAACAGAGCTTTAAAAAAAAAAGAAAATTGAAAAAAGCTTTCTACAGGTGAAATTGCTTTTCTAGAGTTAAAACGTAGGATTTTGTCCCCTCACTAGCAGATTTTCTTCCTGTCCAATTTCAATTGATTTTTGTTGTTTATTTAGTTCATCTAACTGTCTCTTGCTAAAGGTAAATTAAGAACTACTGAAAAAGAGAAAAGATTTTGTACCTCCTGTCTATTTCTATTAAACAGTTGAGGAATGACATTTTCTTTTATAAACCTCAGCTCCTAGCAGAGCCTGTCAGGTAATTTCCTACTTTAAAGGCCACTTTGTTCATGTGGAATAACTTTCCACGTAGTGAAGATTTAAAAAACTTTTCTTGCCTACGGATATGTATAACTCACAGCCTAGGATCCGCTTTGTAGATTAATATAACCTTCAAGGTGTCTGTTTACAAGTATCTCTCTCAAAAAAAATCAGCCTATAACACGTAGTATTATCACCAGACAAATGTCAGCCCCTGTAAATAATTCTTCCTCTTGCTTGGGTGATAAGTACTTCCATGAGAAAATTAAGACATTCAGTAGATGCAGTTCTACAGATATTTCCTTTAATTCCTCACATTATCTTTGTAATTATATTGGTGTTCATATATTTCAAAAATAACATCAGCTAAATGTTTAATGACAGTGGTTTGCTTCTCATCCAATGAAGAAAGATGGCAGTCTGTTTAAAGGTATCCCACTTGCTGTGTCGCCTGTGATTCCATTTCGAAAATGAGCTTTTTTAGACTTGACTTTTAAAAAATGTCAGCTATGCTATTTTTAGAAAATAATTTGGAAGAGCGATACGTGCATTGGAAGTTTTTTGCGACATCAAAACAAACGGCCCTGGTAAAGGCAAAGTACAACCAAAAGGTAGTGGCAGCTTTCTGCTGGATTGAATTTTACATGCAATGTTACTTCTGAGGCCTACCTCCAAAAATCAATTTTGCTGCAGTTAGACTTTTCCTCTAGATCAGACATTTGTCACAGTTCAGTATCCATCCATCTCCTGCCTCTTTGGCCTTGTGAAGGTAACAAATGGCAATCTGTTTGGCTGCATCTGGAAAAGATGAGCAGCGATTTGGGTTCTTTCATATCTGTAAGAAGAAGCTGAGCACTGGAATAATTGACCTGTCAAGAGGCAGGCAAGGTGTTCTCCACAAGCCAGCAGCAAGGGAAATGAGAAAACAGTTTTAAAACTGTTATTTTTCAATGCGGTCTATTTAATAACTGCAGCAGTGTCAGGCAAGTGGCTTAATTTATATCATGGTGCCAGCTTACAGAGTGATATTATCAGAGAGAGGAAGCAGAACTGTTATATACATATATGTGTATACACATAGGAAAAGGAGCTAAATAAAATATTTTATTTTATAATTTTCACTATTTCTTTCACACTTGCTCTAAAGTTAGATATTCCCCCCCCCAAAACACACACACAATTAAATCCACTGTTTTAAATCTCTTTTGGAATAACTTTGTGGAGTAGTATTTGTTCTGCATATTGTTTGTCACCACAAAAATATGACAGTCGGTAATGGAAGTCTCCTTAGTTTTTATTAGCTGCTGTCTGTCAATTCCTTCTTGCCTTAGTGCAGCTCTAAAAATGATATTTTCAGCTGCATTCATCAGCTGCAATTTTAATTTTGGTTCAAACTTACCATATATCCTCAAAAAAAAAAAAAAAAGACACACACTGGTAGAATATTAACTAGAATATTCATGCAGTTTAAATGCAAAGACAAATGAATACAGTATGTTTTTCTTTAAATGTTAGAGTACAGCATTCATTTCACATTTCTTTAGCATTTACTCTCCTCTCTCGCTCTCCCTCTCTGTGTTTCCAGGTAGGTGTCTATAAGAAATTATGTTTTTGAATGCCCTTTGTGTTTGAGGATGAAAGTAAATACATTTCAGCAAGTTGTTCCTTTGTACTGAAAAACAAAAATGTTATACAATGTTAAGCTTTTCCATTTTTATGATTATTATTTTCATGTAAAATAGTGTTCTAATTAATATCGCACACACATTTATTCATGGTTTTGTTGTTATTGAATAACTTGAAGACTTTTAAAATGCTAATTTTTTTACTGTGTGGCAAATTATTTCACTTGCCATAAAATACGCAATGCAACTATTAACTTCACCAATTTTATGCTTTGCACGATTGCAAGGAGTAGCCCAAGGCCACCTTTCCGTGCTTCACTTGAGCTGGCTAAGAGTCAAATTGTCCACAATACAGCTCCATTTCTCCCCTCCAGTACACCGTTTCTCTGCGTCATTCAAGGTCACAAGGACTCTACCAAGCACTATTTGCTTTGCAGCTGAACCAGCATCTGAAAATGTAGTTGTCAAAAAGTGCAGCCTCATAGGACAGTAATACATGTGTCTTTTTTCCTCTAAAATGTTTTTTTTTCAGATGTAATCTTGTATGGTCCCTTGTCCCTACCTCTGATACCCTAGTTTTAAGTTGTGTGATTCCTGCAACAGGCTACTCCAACTCTTCAGGGTTATCAGGGAAAGGATTTGAGCTCAGGTCCTTGAGTCTGTGCCAGGTCAAGTGCTGAGAAGCATCCAAAGTGGGAACATAGCCAGTCTCAAAGAGGCCATGGGGAACAATAAGGAAATCTGAATTGACTCAGGAAACTTGAATTCTCCTGATACCTGTGGCTGTGTTTAGTTGTGTTAAACCTGCCAGACTTTAATACAAAGAAGCTAGTGGCTCTTTGCTTTTCTGAGAAGCGTGGTCCAAGGACGTTCGTGCAGTCAGGAATATCTGTTAAAGATACGACTAGAGTCCTATGTTGCCATAGAGCTTAGCAGTGAAGGAGTCCTCTCTGGATAGGAATTCTCTAGACCGGGGGACTGGCATCAGGGAGCTGTGACACACGATGTGAGATGCCCAAAACCACAGGGCTATCTAGATTTGAAATTGGGGCAGGGGGGAGAGATAAATATTTTAGGTTCTGGTACAAGGTCTACTGTAAGTCTTCAAAATAAGCTTCCACATTTCGTATTAAATGTTTTAAGATTGGAAAGTGGAAGAAAAATTCCGTAAGGAGTTATTAAATGCAAAGACACCGCCCTGGAACAGAAAGTGTCTAAGCAACAGGCTTCTGTGAATTGGAAAATTGTCCTGGAGAGGTATCACTATATTCTCACTTTATTAGTTCACACTTTCCTAGCCTCTTGCTGTTAGTTTTGTTGAAGACTGGATAGACGGACTGGAGTAAATGGACTAGATGGATCCTAGGACCAGTTCAGTGCCGCTGCTATCAATAATTTTTTTCCCCGGGGAGTATACCTTAATATAATACACTCGACTTTGGTGACTTAGCTTGCCACTGTGGTGGAGTTTCAACACTTGCCTAGAAGTAAGGGAGGGGAGAGGGCGGGCCGCAAGAAGTTTTAACTGGCTGAGGAGGGACATAGGCCACAGTCCTCTGCCGTGGCGGCTATAGCTATGGTGGGAGAGCCCCCGCGTGGAGATGCAGCAGATGCTCACGGAGGGGACTTTTCCATAGCAGAGCTGCTGCGCCACTTCCCAGACAACATGTCCTGAGCAACAAAAGCACCCTGCTGCTGGTGTAGCTGCAAGAGGGGCTTTGCCAACATAGCTCTGATCACTAACAGCTATGATTTTCTTTTTTTTCCCCACACTTCTAGCCAACGTAGCAGGGCTGGCAAGCAATTGTCTTGTAGGTATGGCCTTGATATGCAGTGACCAGCCAAACAGCTGTGGATGGTTGAACTGAACAGGACTCTGAAGGGAAAGCAATTTGCCTAGGGAAAAGAGGACATAAGTATATATCTGACCTAACTTAGAACTTCCCCTGTTCACTGGCATTTGATGTAAAGCCCTGAACACTTTAACCCTTTTCCACCTAGGAGTTGCAAGGTTTTGTGTTTAAACCTGTTAAGTTAATGTCTTCCTGGAGAACAAATAGGAAATAAAAAAAGATCCTTAAACATCTGATGCTCACATTATTATTAGACCATGTGGGGAAAGAAGCATCCAAACACTTTTCAGGCCATGTGAAACAGCCTCACATTATGACTTAGTTAATATATCTATAGCTATCCATGCATATTATGTAAAACAAATGCGAGTGTGAGAATAATTCCAATGCAAACTTAAGAAATGCTAAATATAAATAAATTAGGAGTGATTTGTATTGATTCTCCATTGCCACAAATTCCACATTGCCATTCAGCGCTATGTTTCTCTTCAGAAAGGCATTTTTCAAAATTGTCAGCGCCTAACAAAATGTGCGTACCTAGGCCTGCAGGGAGTGTGAACTTTGTATGCTGCCTGCTTGCTCTTACACTGTTTCAGCAAAATTTGTGCTCTAGCAAATGGATTAATGTCTTGCTTCTGTTTGTTCCCTCTCCTTGGTGTAGCTCCAAGTGCCCCTCCTCAGTCTGTTACTGTCCTGACAGTTGGAAACCACAACAGCACAAGCATCAGCATCTCCTGGGATCCTCCCCCTCCAGATCACCAAAATGGAGTCATCCAGGAGTATAAGGTAGAAACGGTGTCTAATGGGAGGGTTGTGTGTTTAAGGAAAGAGCCTGCTTGAATTACAGAACAATAATGCTGTTTATGGATTTAGATTCTGACAGCAGTTACAGCTGCCCATATAATTATGTGGAGAAAGAGGACTGACTGCTTATGGATTTTTTTTTAATTTTTTTTTTAGGCAGTACTACTGTTATATTAAAAGCAAAAATACCATGAGCTAGATCTGGAAGAGAGTTGTAATTGCCAGCTAGTTTACAGCGCTTCTCTTTCTTGCTTTTCCCTGCTGTGGAATGAGAAGAAGGGGTTTTTTTGTTAAGGGCTTCTGCACTCTCAAGACACTCTCTAAGTCCCTGTCTTAGAGTGCCTTCAATCTGGCAGAAAAGCTGGCAGGAAAGATACCTCTTCTTTCCCCTGCAAAAATGCTAATCCTAACACTTCAAGGTCAAAGTCAAGGACTGTGGCTCTGGGAGAATACAAGACTTCTTCCGAGTACTATCTCTGTCAAGATTCACAACTTGTGAATCAAGATCACTTGTGAAACAAGATTCACAAGTGCTAGCTTGTTTGCTCTGAGGAACAGGTTGAACACCACTACTATATCCAGAGTTTGTTATGTGAGAGTTGCCTGCATTGGTTGTCTTTCCTCCTTCTTTGTTGCTATGGTGGCTCGAAGTATCCACTCCTTATATATCATCTTAAGTATTGTTGTAGTCTATAATTCCCCTATAAGTTCACTTTTGCACAAGTATATTTTCACAACGTGGAAGAAGTGCAGTATGTTATTGGGGTGGAGGACTATGGAGAAAATGATTGGGCAAGGTTCAGCATTGTCACAGGCTTGTGACCATGGAACAAACTGTTAAATAACTTTGCTGTGGCTGGCTTCTATACCTAGTGTGAAATTTTTAATTGAAATAGAGGGCAGTTTTCTTGACAGTCCCACAAAGGGTGGAAGTGGTGGATGCAGCTTATTTCACACAAAAATAAGTATTTTTTTTCCCTGTTGTACCTTGAGGGAACACAGCATCAAGAAGGGAGAAAGTGCTTGACTTTTAAATCAACTAATGGTTCGACCTCTTCCAGCTTATTGCTTGGTCAGAGGGATGCAGTAAATGCTCACAATATTTATGTGTAGCATAGCGCTTCTTTTGTTTTGCTTTTAGTCAATATCAAGATTTATTAATCCCAGTATTTTATTGATCTCATTTTCATATCAGTTAATAATTATCTTTTGGCTTAATTAATCTTGATACTGACTCCAATATAAGTCAATATTAACCATCAAGGGCTTATAGGCAAATAAGTAAAGCACATTCCTAAACCACAAAATATGTAGATATGAAACAAAGTGGGCTGATGGTTAATAAAAGCCATGTTCCAGGTGAGTGCTCAGACCTCTAGGCTGTTTATAAAACCAGCTGGAGTCACTACCTATTACATCCCCTCTGTGTTAGATTAGGTGGCTGTCTGATTAGTGAGCTGGCTACAGTGAATATAGTGCAAAGAGTCTAATGCTTCCTTGAGTATAAAATGGCTGCTGAGGTTTCACAGTACATTTTCTAACAAATTGAATGTAGATCTGTTGATTCCACTTCAAGCATCAGAGTACCTGCAAATTCAGTTATGAATTAAATGCCTTTAATTAGGGGCATCTCATAGCTGCTGTAACCTAAGACCAGGACAGACAAGGAGTGAAAGAATGAATGCAATAGTTTCTCACCCTAATGCATTCTGGCCTGCAAATAAGATCTACTTGAGCTTAGGAAACAAGGGTTTCTTTTGCCCTCCAAATCTTCCCTAGTGTTTCACAGAAAAAAGATAAAGTGTGATAAAACACTGAGCAGGGTCAAAAATAAGGGTAAAGAGAACATTGCTGTTGCTTAGACACATCAGTTGGTTGCTGACAGTGGTTCCACCAATAGTGCTTTCTTCTGCTATTATAATTATGAAGTGTACATATGATATCTTTATGCATTGATTTTCTTGAGTGGTAGTAAATGCGTTCTTTAATAATACAGAAGCAGTATATGCAGGTAACATTAACTGAAGAAGAATCCCTAAAAGGTCTTAGTTTTGAAACTTCTTGGGAAAAGCCTATGGAAAAATAAGAGAGAGAGACATAACACTCTGAAATCATAGACCGTTCTCATCACAAAATGCCAATTGAGATTACAGAGTGTTTTTTCTGTTTAATTAGAGAGTAATTGAGTCAGGAACTGATCTCTGGATTCCTGAACAATGTAAGTAATCACAAAAGCAGCAGTAAAAATTGAGTTTGTACTTATTCCATTTCAGAAATTTCACATATCCCTGTTGTGCAGTGAAAGGAAGTTGAAAAGAATTTTGAAAATTGTTTCTTCTTTAGTACTTTAAGAAGTGTAATACAACCTGTGCTTGTATTATTTGGTGTCCTTTTGCTATTCAGTGTGAAATTAAGAATGAAAAAAATGTGGGGTTTTTTTAGGAAAGGTTTGGTGGTAATCATATTACTGAACAAGATTTCAATTAATGTGTAACAGCTCTTTTTCACTTGGATGATTCTGGTCTGTGCTTCTAAGAAGTGTCATCACAGAATTTGCACTCCATGGAGAGCCAGAGTCCAGAGAGGTATTTGCAGTCTTTGCAGCTGGCTTGGTCCTATGCTAATCTGGGATAGCTTGCTGAGCTAAATTATCCCAATTCCAGCTACTCCTGGACAGTAACATTATTAAGAAGTCCAAAATAAGTGATTGTCATGCAATACCTTGATATGTCATTTCTATGCGCGATTGTTTATGAGTATGAAGAATTTCATATTTTTTAACACATCAACTTTTGTCCCAGATCTGGTGCCTAGGTAATGAGACTCGATTTCATATCAACAAAACAGTAGATGCAGCCATTCGGTCTGTAGTAATAGGTGGCCTATATCCAGGTATTCAGTACCGCGTGGAAGTTGCTGCAAGCACCAGTGCAGGCGTGGGAGTAAAAAGTGAGCCACAACCCATAATAATCGGTAAGTGATTGTCTGTTTTGTTGCTTTGTTTTTCCTGTTTCGACTTTCAGAAACGCTTTCATAAATCACTTCTGGAAGCATAAAAATCCATGGAGCAGAAGACGAGATTTGAATAGAGCTAGTTAGTTAGCTTTTAACATTCCATTGCCTGCTGACGTGTCTTCTCTTTGTGCAGAGTTCTCGCAGCCAATGGAGGGAAATATGTTCCCAAAACACATGAGAAAATGCAGATTATCTAGTGAAACTGATTTTATTTTTTTTTTTTTTTATGAATTTACCACTTCTGCATGTTGACGGATTTATGGAACTAACAGCTCAAGCTCCCTTTTCCTCCTGTTCAGATGACTGTAATATTGCCTTACTCGTACCGTTGGTGCCTAAGGCACTATTTACAGTTGGTTTTCTGAACATTTGAAGTCAGTGTTTCTCAGGTATCCCAAGCAGACGAGCTTCCTCTGTCAAAGAATAAGTGGCCTCTAGTCCAAATAGAGAGCAAAGGTAGTAGTATCATCCCTGCCTTTGAAATGACTGTTTCTTAGTAGTGGTTTCCATGCTGAATTAATTTCCTGACCTGAGGGAAACACAGATTCTGTTTCTTCTGAAATTCTTCTCAACTATAAAATATAAAGGCAGGAACAATATGGGAAGGGTAAGAATAGGAGAAGTAACCATATTTAGCAAAACTGAATTGAGCTGTGCAGAGCAGCAGCTCTTTTGAGTGCGTAATACAGGAATTTTGTTGCTTTTACCTGTATGATCTACTTAAATGGGCTTTTGTTTGTTTGTGGGTCTTTTGTTGTTATTAAATATTTTCTTTCTAGAAAATGTTATCAACACAGTGTCCTAAACATGGACTATTCTGTTATGTGTAGACCTTTAGAAAAGGCTGTCCCCTAAGCATTGCTTAAATGTTTAATGAAATTCAGGTTCCCTATGCATCAAAACAGAAATTGTGGTATGTCAGCTTTGAATATATTGTCACTGGAGAAGTAAATATAAGAGTGGAGGAGAAGGTAGCACTGGTTTTAGAAAAAGGCAGCTGCAGAAATGCCAAAGAAAAGGGGGGGGGGGGGGTTTTCTAGAACTGCAAGCAACAAATTGACTTTTGAAAATGCAAGAAACTTCTCATCTACAGGCCTGAATTTTGGACCTCTATGTAAATAACTGATGTTGTGACACTAGTCTGTCATTGCATTCACTGTGAGCAGGACTTCTTTTTCTTATTTCACTAGCGAGTCCATCTAGCTAGGCACTAAACACACTGGGCTTGTTCCAGCAAAACACTTAAGTATGTTGCATTTTAAGCATGTGAATAGCCTTGTGTCACTTAACGTGTTGTGAGTTAAACTTGCACCAAAGTACTTTGCTGGATGATTCCCAGAATGCTCAGCCCCGCATCTGGGTACAGCTCTTCATCCTGACTTTTTCCTTACAAAAAATGACTAGTATAATCAAGAGTTAAATGTGGAGAGATCTGTATCGTTGCAGGAAGGAGGAAAGGGATGTTAGGATGCAAATAAAGTACAAAAGAAAGAAAAACGTTATTTGGCATTTAGAGACTTAATTTTGCATTGTTAAACTTACACTGATACTTATTTGTTCCTTAAATGAACCCAGAATGTCTGCTTCAACAAGACTGGTGGCATCTTTGCACATTTAAGAGTCCTTTGCATGAAAAGTAAAGGAGAGTCTTTTCTGTTTGGGTTGTGTTTCTGTTCTCATTTCTGTTTTCCCTTTTGGGAGCCCAAAGCTGGATGTAGTTATTGCTTGTATGGTCTGTATCTCCCTTTTCTTTAGGTCCCATTTTTCTATTGCTTATGAATTGCTGGCAGTTATTTCTCAGACTGTAAATTTGTTTGATAAAGGTAACAGTGTTTAACTGATACCATTTCTGGAAAATTTGAGTTGGTACCACTTGATGTTTGACTGAGAATCAAGAACATAAAATAAGAAAATGGATTTCTCAGTTAAATTAAAAAAAAAAAATTACATGGATTAAAAATGAGCTAATGAATAAACCTCAAAATATCATCACGAATGGGAAAACATTATTGAGTGACTGCATTATAATGGAGTCCTATATGGCCTGGTGCTTAGCTATACTATTTAACAGCTTGCAAACAGAACAAACAACTGCAGAAATGCTGAATTATGTGGAGAGTAGGTCAGTGATGCAGAAGAGTTAAGCGGTGTTGCTAAACGGTACGACTTTCATTGTCATGAAATACAGAGTCCAGTGTATAAAAAGAAAGAAGATGTTATTCTTAAATATAGGATAAGTTCTTCTTAGAAGAATTTTTGTTTCTGAAAATAACTGTTTGTCATGGTGAATAGTCAACTACTGACTTCCCAGACCAATTCTAGAGAACAGACCCATGACAATCCAGAAAGTCAAACCAGTAGAATATGGAGCAGTAGGAAGTATATTATTTCTTTAGTTAGAAATGGTGTCACTGTTACAGGAATCCTGTGCCCATACTTCAAGCAGGACGTTGAAAAATTATATGGAAGACTCAGAGAGAATCAAGAATAAAATTTTTGTGATCACTATCGATATGCTAAAAAATTTCACTTGGAAAACCAGAAATAAAATTGGCGATAACGGCAATGTTGGTTAATGGTATAGCTATTATTTCTCTTCATCAGTTGGCCTGTTCACTCTTACATTCCATCATCGGCATAATAATATGAGGAACAGCTGCAAACTTTCACAGTAATAGGTACAATCGAATCTGATGTGTCTAATTAATTTTTGGTCCGACAAATTAGTTTTGTTCTTCATTACTCTCCAATGGGAGGAAGACATTATATTTCATTATGGTTTTGTCTTCAGGACAATGGAGCGGACATTATATTTCATTATGGTTTTGTCTTCAGGAACAATGGAGCGTTACAGGTCGCACACTTCCCTTGTCTATGTTCTAATTAGTTGAACTGACAGCATTGTTACAGAAACACCTGGAGTATATGAAATAGTACACTGGTACCTTGGATGGCATTTATTACTTCTGCTTGAATATTATATAAAGAAATACAAAATTAATGCCATTTGTTTCCCCAAACCCCAGCGATTATATTAATTTTATCAAACGTCAGTGGGTAACATTCATTTGTATCCATTTATTTTTCAGTCATCGACTTCACAAAGCATATGTTATTTTGACATTTAAATGAATTACTACTTTTGCAGTTGTAATTGCTAGGCACTGAAGGGTAAGAGCAAACAGCCAGGCTGCAAACTTTAGAAGGTAATTTGGAGACAGATTGTACCTTCCCCTAGAAGAGAGGGAGAGCGTAAAGTCCACTGAAAGCTCTCCCCAGGCTCTGCAGTTTGCTCTCACATCCTCCATTCTCAAAGGACTGATTTCTGACCTTAGAGAAGAAAATGGGATCTTCAGACTTTTTGGAGGCTTTAGTGGGAAGCAGTGGTTCTTTTCTTGAGTCCAGGAGTGTCCGCTCCCGAAGCCGGTGTCTCTGAAGCACTTCCCTTCCCGCTCTTCCCCATGGCAACATGGCTGCCTCCGAAGCAGCACCGACATTACCTGTTTCCTCACCGTCCCGCTGCTTTTACCTCTCCTCCAAAGGGCACAGAAATTAACTGAGTTAATGGCAATTAGAGCAACATCAACTCCCATGCTGATTTCTACTAGAAAATCAATTGCGTGCCTGGAAGAGCATGCCGTAGAGTGCCTCTTTCTATCAGTTTTACTCTCAGCACTTCCTTTTTCAGCACTGGGGTGCACCTATGGGTTAGGTCCCTGGGCCAGCCAGGGGGAAATCTGATAAAGGAGCCACCGCTGCCTCCCTTCTTCTCCTTGTCACAGGTGCTCACTGAGTTTTATTCTCGCTTGCTGCATCAGGACTGGAAACCATCAGGCCTTTGGCGACAGCAAAACAAAATAGGAAAGCATGGGAAAGGAGAGCTGCAGCTTCCAGGCCCTGACGCTAGTAAAGCTTACCAGCGTGGCCAGTACAGACTGGTACAGGATACCGGTACTGGTGTACTGCCTTTTTATGCATTAGCACGCGTAGTCTGTCAGCATCCTTCTGTGGGACCTATTTTGTTTGCGGGAAGCCTGTTTTGTTTCTTGCACAGAACTACTGAAAGCAAGCCAAGCTGTAGCACAGTTTCAACAGTCTGTTTGCAAAAGCAGACGGTCATCATTACTAAATATTGACATGGTGCTGAAAGAGAGGAAGCTTAATAAAATCACCGAGATCATTAACAGTGTGATAGCAATCTAATGCAGTGCATCGCATTTCTTCCCGAGTAACTCAGACCAGCTCTGAACACAGCTTAGGGCCTGAAGCTGCGTCTTGGCTGGGGCAGCGCTGGGGCAGAGCCGGTCCCCCGCGGTAGGGGGTCAGGCTGGGGCAGGGAAGGCACACCTAGCCCGACGGGCCCTCTGGGAGGGATCCCTATTCGCAACTTGACTGGTGTAAATTCTGGGTCTCGGGCAAGGAGGTGTCTGTGGAAATAAAACTGGAAGTGTCAGGCTTCTCGTGTCCGCTTTAGCCAACGACCTTGTTTGTTTGCTTTAGGCTGAAGCCAGTGTGCAGACGCAGGTGGTGTTCTGTTGAAAGAAGTGAGCGGTAAATTTAACTGTTGCTGAATTATAGACGAGGAATACGTACATTTTCACAGCAAGGCATAATGCTACAATACTTTTAATAATTTCCTCTGAATGACCATTTCAGTGTTTTATTGCCATATTCTACTACCTTTACGTGTGTGCGATAGGCTCTCATAATTGAGAATCATAGTATTTGCATCTTTTTTGTCTCAGTAGAGTAGCTACTCTTGCAACTCTTCAGCATGCATACAGACATCTGATAATACTGCGTAAACATTTCAAGGATGGAGCTATATAAATGCTTTTACCAGAAATGATGGATAATTCTTTCACCAATTTCAAAACTGCAGATGTGGGCAGTTTATATCAAAAGTACATATAATCAATATTCATATTTTTTGCAGAAAAATATGTTCCGCATTTCCTAATTTTAAAACTAACCATTTTTGACAAGAGAAGGTTTGAAGTAGAAAAGTGCCGGCCCTAGAATTATATGCTTCAGCGTTTCCTGAATTTCCGTTCACATTCTTTTATGAGCATTTGTTTCCAAACCAGACACCAAGCTTTTCCTCTTAGAAAAGTTCCCTTTTAGAGAAAGAGGTGGGGGGGAAACAATGGGACCATCTACTGAAATTTACAGTTTTCTAATGTAATATACACAATTTAGGATGCTATATAATAATTTTTGATGCATGTCACTTTAATTGGTATTCCATATCATAATTATTTCTTACAGGTTGAAAATACTTTTTTTTTTTTTATGTTAAATTTGGAAACTCTAGCATGCAGCAAAAACAAATGAGTTAAGTAAGAATTTTTGGCATGCTGACAACAGTGAGAGAAGGAACTGTCTTTTGATGTTGTAGCATATTTTGTATTTGGATTTCTCATTTGGAAAAGCTATTTATTGATTGCTTGATTTTTTTTTCTATGATCCATTTTCTCATCATTGTATTCTGTCTATAACTATGTAAAAACAAACCAACAAACAATATATTGTTAAAAAAAAAGGCTCTGGACTGTCATCTGTTCGGTTACTTGGGAGAGTGCTATTGAGTTATCTTTTCAAATATATGTTTGAAAAATCACAATGGATTATGGATTTACTTTCTAGAAACATTCATTTTAAGGTGTGCATTGGTACTCATTAAAGCTCTCCTACTGTGGATAATTCTTTTGAGGTGCATTACTGTTTTTTTTTAAATTTTCATTTGCAATACTTGGTTCCTGTTTGTATTACAGAATCCATAACAACAACATTCTGTTGAATTTCTTTTGTGCAGGAGGTCGTAACGAAGTTGTCATCACTGAAAATAACAACAGCATAACTGAGCAAATCACTGATGTTGTCAAACAGCCTGCCTTTATAGCTGGCATCGGTGGTGCATGTTGGGTAATTCTGATGGGTTTCAGCATCTGGCTGTACTGGCGCAGAAAGAAGAGGAAGGGGCTCAGCAATTATGCTGGTAAGAACAGTAACTATTTATTACCATCTCATCAGGTTCTATCATGAAGAGAACAGGTGCCATTAAACCTACTTAAAAAACGTGTTGTACTTACAGCAAAGGTGGCCTGGGTGAATTTTGTATGCTTGTTTTAAATGTATGCTGTGAAAATGCTGGTGTATGAGAAGCTTTAAATGCATTGCTCAGTACCACATTTCATCATTATCATAAGACAGTCTTTATTTTTACATCTCCAGCACATCTAGCATAAAAAAGTACAAAGAGGATTAACTGTACCTCTTGCTCCTTGCTCAGAAGGCACTCTGTTAGCGGTCCGGCTCCATTTATGTGCTCAAATGTGAATTAGACTAGACCCTCACAAGGAAGGTTAAAAAGAGTATTTGGTCTTCTCCTTCTTCATTGCCAAGCATTTCTGTATCTTTGAAGCCATGTGCATGGGAAATGAACGGAGGTACTTAATCAGTGACTCCATACCTGTAGTTGGAGGAGTGATGTATTAGACAGAGAAGTTTGGTCAAAATTTACCTATGGCAGAAGCCATAAAAAGTTTTGTCTTGGAGGTAGAACACCTTGGAATGCCCTCACAGTGTGATCCCTCTTGCACCAAATGTGTTGCTCCAGTTACAAATTAGTTTTTGAAAACTACATTGGAAAAATAAATACATTTGCCAAACGGAAATATTTTCTTCCTCCCTCAGCCTGTTTGTTTTGTGTATTATTCTGTGCTTCAGGATTCTTATGAATTTTTAGGAAGTCAGGTGAATTACCATAAAATGGGTCAGTCTGAAGCCTAATTTAACACAAAAAAGCTGTTCTTCAAATACTGGGGTAGGTTCTCTTGCAGAGCTTATTAACATTTAAAAAGAGAAAACATTTCCTTTTTGAGCAAGATTTGCACAGTTGAGGACACAGCATATTTAATGTTGACATTATATCACACTAACGTTACACTAGTACTCTTCCATTTACAAGTTATCACATGCGAACCCGAGAACACAGGTTCCCTAAGTGGCTGAGCATCTCTAACAACTTGCCAAAAACCAACGTTCATTCCCTGCTCGCAGCCAGACAGTCCTATGCCTCCTCACCTTGGCGTTAGCCATCGTCAAACTCCTCAATGTCCTGACTGGCCTCGCTAAACCAGAAGGAAACTGTTCTACGTTGTTTTTCAATCCTTCCTGCTGGATTAGTTTTCCACTGACTTAGTGAAACAAGGCAGCCCAAGCAATCAGATGAGCAGTGGAAGCAGAGGGAGACCCTTTCAGTGGCTCTTGGACTGACTCAGTTTCTGTGGAACCTCACCTTGCGTCACCACGTGGCCTGTATCATTCATAGGTTATGCTTTTTGCCAAGCTGTTTTTTTCTTTCCTTTAACAGCAATGACTTTTACTCTCTAAGAGGTGGGGTAGTGTTAATTGAGAAACTAATATATATCACACACACCTACACATGTGTTTATATGAAATATCAGTCTGGATCCCAAGACTTTTCATATTAAGAGACAGCTGTACTGTTATTCCTCTTAGGAAACAGTCCTATACATAAACTTTGGACACAAGCTAAGGCTACTCTTTTTTTAAAAAGCAGAATTATTAGCTCTTGTATGTGAGTTGGCATGTTGGGGGTGGGGGTGGAGATTGAGAGCAAAGTCTTTTGTACCTTAAAATGCATAGCTGTAAATAATTATAAAAGTCATTATAAACAGTGTGTCTCCTGCAACTCATTCCTTCTCATGATGTTTGCTGCATCTAAGTGTGATGTGAACTTTGCATCATGACACAGAATTCCCATCATCAGAATTATGAAATAGTGTATGCTTTCAGCAAGGAAAGTTCATAACAGATCATGCTTCAAAATTTATCCTAATGTTTACAATTTGGAGAACAGCATGTCCACACAGAAAGTCTTCAAATGTGACTGTCAAAATTCACTGCTCACCTTTCCAACCATCATTTCTCATTGGCTGCTGGCTGGTTAGTGCTTTAAGCTCCACTGTTATGTCCTGCTTATGATATTCAACCACAACTGAGTAAATTTCAGAGGAAACTCGTGCCCTGCAATTAGCGCTTATTATCAGGGTGTGTAACTCACAATGTGTTTGCTTTCTTGTTTTGCAGTTCAGTCCTTCACCTTCACCCCTGCAGGTACTGTCCATTAGTCTGTCTCTTACCTCATCAACACGTCATTGCAAACATTAGCTATCTAAGTGTTTATGAACATGTGAGATATGCAGAATTAAAACCAAATACAAGGAGAAATACTTCTGCTGCCTATCTGTGATAAAAATGTAGCATTCATCCTCCTAGTGATTCCAGGGGAACATAAAATCTACCACCATTAATGTCTCTGTCATTATAATTCTGCATACTTATCTAACTCCTTGAAATAATGCAGTTTTGAAAGTAATTTGCAGGACAAGATGCTTGAACTAACAACATAAACAAGCATTAGTTATATATAACTGACTTTTTATTTTAAAGCTCAAAAAAAGTATCATCTCAAACATTTTTGAAAATCTAACTAGAGAAATGGAACTTTCTTCCACTTTAGCTGTTAGTTGCGTGTATGTTGGCCTTGCTGCGAGGTGTTCAGATCTTCAAGCAATCTAGTGATTAACCTATGCACGCATTGCCTTTACAGTGTTTTTGAAATTGAAGCATTTGCCTTTTTTCTGCCTGTCCAATTCAAAGCTGATATCCTAGTTTTCTTATCTTTAATAAACATAGCATACGGTAGACCATTACCGTAAGCGTGATTAGATATGTGAAGAGTAAACGAAGTGTGGCTGAAACAGCAGGTCGCAAACAGCTTAATCAACATATGGATAGCCAGGAAAAATAGAGTATAAAATTAATAGTAATAATTAATACAAATAATTAGCTTCTGCTCTCATGCCTAAGCTCGAGATTCAAAAACTCAAAAATAATTATACCTCAGTGTTACAGTGTAAAAGGCTGATAAATCTCAGCATTTTCCAGCACAAGTCTGTAAAGTTTTTTGCGTGTGGCTTGGCCCCTTAGTTCCACTTAGCAAAGCTGTCTCTTCTTCCGTCCCCTCTGCCATCCATGTGATAGAGGCCAGTCTTCCTACTGCACTGCTGAACCGGTCCTCATGCTCAGCTAGCTGCTTTCTTGCCCTTGCTTAACTTCAGCCACAGCTTGAGTGTTTAGCTTAGCAGGAAAGAGCCGATGACTGTCGAGGCAGATGAGCGAAGGTGGTGGTGTCTGCCCCAGGGGCCTGTGACATTGCGAGGGAGAAATGTCCTTGTGGAGAAGCTCTGGGGGCTCAGGAATTGCGCCTCTGGCTTCCAGGCAGGTTTGTTCAAGATAGTGTAAGTTGTGGCACAACACATCCTACCCTAACCGCTTTACTTGCTTTTCTTTGAGACGCAGCATAGGATTTGTTCCAAAATGAAATAATGCATCTTTGTATTTGGTTCCTGCCATCATGCCACTGTCAGCTGTCTGTAACTGTGGGGAGTTTTTTCCATTGTCTTTGTAGCGTACATTGGCATGACACAGGGTTGTGCTGGAGCCACAGTGACTGTGCCTGATTCAGTGCAGTTGATCCACATGTGCTGGACAACTAGGATATGTCAGAGGCATTGCCAAAAATTTGCTTTTTTAAAAGCAGTTTTGACATCTCATGGACTTTATAGAACTATAACAGCACATAGTTCTGTTTCCTGGCCTATAATCTTTTCTGGAGGCACTGAGAACCTAAGTCATCCAGTAGTCAAGTCCAAGAAAAATATCATTAATTAAAAAAAAAAAAAGTTGTTCTTATGAAAGAACATAGTCCATGTTTTTTATCTTTATACCCAGAGTTCCATAAGACACATGGTTAGTTCTCTAATATTTGAATTTGCCATTGGTAATATAATTTAGACAAACATATCCATGCTTGTGAAGGTTTGATGACACTCACAACTGTATGTTGTTCCCTTCAAAGTTATGATTCATAACAGTTTGGTTGAACATAGTCCATGTTTTTTATCTTTATACCCAGAGTTCCATAAGACACATGGTTAGTTCTCTAATATTTGAATTTGCCATTGGTAATATAATTTAGACAAACATATCCATGCTTGTGAAGGTTTGATGACACTCACAACTGTATGTTGTTCCCTTCAAAGTTATGATTCATAAGCAGTTTGGTTTCATATCTAAATATTTAGACAGTGGTATGTAGCTTTCAGAATTTCATCAGAGACGGCTGTCAATGAAGTTTTACTAAAGGAGAATTTATCCTAATATACTCAGATTTTAGAAGGTGCACACTTTTTGTTCAGATATCTGCTTTAAATTCTTCCTTCAGAAGGTTGCAGAATGTGCAGATTTGACTGTGTAATAAAGAGAATTGAATATATTAGTGGAACATTCATATATTTACTCTATTTCAGACACAAAACAAAAACCTATTTTTTTCAGTTATTTCTGATGTAAATGTTTTTTGTTTTATTTTTCTTCAGTGGTATTTGCAAATGTGTAGAACTTAGAACACTAAAAATAGTTGTTTAAAAGTCTGGATTCTGCAGTTATATAATTACTTGCTGAAAATGTTCTTTTGGGTCATTTTCAGATTATGGGTTATTCACTGGGACTATTTGTTATTTGTATTCTGTTATTAGGCTCCTAAGAGGTATAATTTCTGCTGTGTGACTAAACCACTGTAACACTCTGTGTAGGAGAAGAGCAAACAGCAAATGTCACCCAATTGGTAAAGATTTGTGCCAGAGAAGAGTAATTGGTTGAATTAAATTCATTAAGCTTTCTGTCTTTGTGAACATTTTCATAAGCACTGATCGATTGCTCAGATGGTCACAAATAAAGTGACATTGAAAATCATAGCTAAATCTTTTTACTTATTTTCCGTTGAACTGACTCCGGTAGTTACTGAGCCACAATTCTGTACATCACTATTCCTCCACTTCCCTTTCCCCCATCATGACTCACCAGGCATTGATTCTCAGTAATATCAGTGTTACAAAACATGTGATTTTCGACTATGTTTGCTAGATTACTACTGGTAAGTAGTAGTGTCATCGTCTGCGGCTGTACAAGAAGTATACATTTTTCGGGACCATGACATACTGTCAGCAAAACAAAATCTGGCACAGAGACACTAAATACAAATGTTACCCCTTTTCAGTCATCTGTTCTGTGATATAAAGGAAGGATTGGTCTTACTTTTGTGAGTTTCTATAAAAGCTAAAGTACTGCTGCACTGGTTTTTTTTGTATTTTTGTGGTTACCGTTTACTCAGATTGCCTGGGTATAAACACGCACTGTGGGTTTCTACATGATACAAGAAAAGACAGATGGCACAAAAGACATATCTGACCACTTCTCATATAATAGATGATTTGTTTCATTCCCGTATTACAATGACAGAACAGAATTTGTTTATTTTGTACTAGAAGTTGCAATTCTCTTTTCACATTTTGGTATAAGGACTTATACAACAAAGGCATGGAATCTATTTGTAGAAATAAGAGAAATTTAATTCACTTGCTTATCTTTCCTGTGCACTCAAACTCATTGTTGTGCCAGTACCCACTCACTTGAATACTCAGGTGTTTTCAAGTGTCTAGGCCATCAGTCATGCAAAGAAAGTAAATATGTATTTTCACTTAGGAGTAGGTAAGCTTATTTAGTGACTAGTGCTCCTTGGGATTAAAGATTTCATGAAACTAAGTAAACAAAAACAAATTAAAAATAGATAGAGAATTATGGAATGCTACACATTTTATGTGCAACTCCTGAAACTGTTAAATGAGTGCCGTGGTTTAGCCCCAGCCTGTGGTTTAAGCACCACACAGCCTCTCGCTCACTCCCCCCCAGTGGAACGGGGGAGAGAATCGGAAGGGTAAAAATGAGAAAACTCCTGGGTTGAGATAAAGACAGTTTAATAGGCAAAGCAAAAGCCGCGCACGCAAGCAAAGCAAAACAAGGAATTCATTCACTGCTTCCCATGGGCAGGCAGGTGTTCAGCCATCCCCAGGAAAGCAGGGCTCCATCACGCGTAACGGTGACTTGGGAAGACAAACGCCATCACTCCGAATGTCTCCCTCTTCCTTCTTCTTCCCCCAGCTTTATATGCTGAGCATGACGTCACATGGTGTGGAATATCCCTTTGGGGTCAGCTGAATCATCCAAAGGTAGACAGAAGATTTGATGGAATTTTTATATGCTGATTATCTGTTCTGAGTTAATGCTTATTAAAAGAGGATTAATCTACATTCATATTTGAGGAACAGCTTATCAGAAAAAGGAATGAGACTTGGCTGGCAACATTAAAGTTTTCATTTGCGGTAGGAAAATGTGGCCTACTAGAGATAGGCAATACAGAAAGCTTTCTAAAGCTTTCTAAAGCTTTCTTGCCTCAGAATGTCAACTTCCTATACATTCCTATTTTTCCAATTCTAACCGGCATGAAGATTAAGTTTAACCTTGTCAGATAATATTAGTAAATGGTTTGGGTACCTCCTCATATATTTAGTAAAAAGCACATGGAAAGCTCCTTAACGTATGCTGTTCTTCATACAAATATATACAATATAATTTCCTTAAATATTTATGCATTTAAAATGCACTTTGGATTATATTTCTGCATTTTTACAGTCCTTGAAGTATAAGCTGGTGGGGATTCCTTCAAAATCTCTCTATGCAGAGGTTATTTTTTCATCTTCTTTTGAAAACCAATCTCATCCCTGCAGGTCTTCAGCCTTTCTAAGAACATATATCAGATGCAAAGAATGCTGAAAGAGCCTTTTTGCTTCCTCGGTGACAAAAAGCCAGGGAGATGGGTGGGTCAGTGATAGGGACATCCTTCCCTTCCTCCTCTTACATTGCCCCTTGAAATTGCTCTGCTTCTTTCTGAAGTGGAGACAGGATGAATAAAGCCAGCTGTCTGTGTGTTTTATTTTTACAGTGACATCTACAAGCCTGCATCGCATTAAGTATGCTCCTATTCAGGCGCTTAGACTTGTTTTGTAATTGCAGAAATCAAACTGCAGGCAAAAATGCTGACAAAACGTACGGCAGGAATGATAAACATAGTGCTTGTGTTGGCAGCCTGACCATATCTTCTGTTGTTAGCTGTCTTTCCTTTCATAATATTGATGCTAAAAGAAAGGCACCTTCTCTATCCAGCCTCAGGTAGCCCATTTATGGATGGCATCAGGAATATGATTTTCTTTCTGTAACATGCTGATGACATGTCCACGCTTCAAGAGGAATCTTAGCTAGCTTAGTTGATATTGCATAGCCTTTTCCACCAAGAATAGTAGCTAAAATACTTTCTTGTTTATTTTCTCATGAAGATTATAACCATTCATGCATTGGTATACAGGGTGGAGGATAAATGAAAGAACCTGTGCTCCTTCCCAGTTCCATACACATCACATGAGCCAGGCACAGTCTTCCCCAGAAAAAACAATGTCACTGCAAGTCAAGTTCTTTTTTTAATAAACTAAGCCGAACCTTTCTTCTAAAAACAGTGTTTATGTTGGGAGGGTGTAAGATTATTTCATGTAGGAAAAAAACAGGAAACTGTTACTACCACCAGGATACACAGATAGAAGAAAAAAGAGTAAATGCTGTGATACCTGTCTCTTCTCAACAAGCTCATATGCCACAGCCAATCTGCAGCAATTATGGCTCTAGCGAAGAGGTTTCGATGTCATGTCTTCTTGATAGGTTTCTCACAGCATGCCTTGGAGTTTTTTCCATACCTCACTACACGGAAAATAAAATGTGTCTGGCAAACATTGCTGCAATCTCCTACTAGCTCCCCCATTTTAGCTTTGATTTATAAGGGTATGCAAGGGATATAAATACTTTGAAGACCACGAGGTTGGGGGGGGGGGTCCATATGACATGCATAGTTAAAATCTCACACACCTGTATGTGCTGTACAAGTGGTGACAATATTACTTTAAAATTATTTCTGGTAGATGGTAGTCTAAACAAGAACATTAATCCCAAGAAGTTTTCAGAAAGTATGTTTTACTGGAATTCCCTTAAATCTGTAAACATCATTTATAAGAGTTGTTACTGAATGCGCCTGTGTTTCTCATTTTCCTTATTTCTTGTTGCTTTGACAAATGCAGAAAATTGGAGAAATGGAGTATTAAATTTGAAGGGGAGGAGGAGAAAGGAAACAGCATCAAATGTACTTTTGACCAACATGCTTTGAAACACAGCCAGGCAGTACCCACCTCTTTGCACATTCACA
The DNA here is from genome assembly GCF_000699145.1 of Aptenodytes forsteri. NCBI lineage: Eukaryota > Metazoa > Chordata > Aves > Sphenisciformes > Spheniscidae > Aptenodytes > Aptenodytes forsteri. The sequence goes on along the minus strand of NW_008794836.1, from coordinate 5,628,801 downwards.
CATGGTATCCACAGCACTTCAGATTATTCACTTTTAAGCAATGAGTGATACAGTCATTTGACAGCCTGTTAGAAACAACGTGAATGAAAGTAGCATTGGCTCTAAAATTAGCTGCAATGTTTTACCATGTCTTGTTTTTCAAAGCAGACTTTTATTTAATACTTCCCATGCTTGCATTTTGATTTTCTTTTCATTAATTGGTTTGATTACGTCCTTTCAAAATTCAGCTATTAACCATTTTGATGTGACATATGACTGCAGTGATTTTCTGATATTGATATTAGTCTGTTCTGCAGTGAAGGGTAATTAATCACGCTGCCCAAGCACTCTTCCAGCAGGGCTTCCAGAGGGACCAGTTTTGTCCCCTTTGCTGAACGTAGACTGTGAAATTATCCTAGGAGTTAATGAAGTGACAAGGATTCTATAGGGTATCAGAAGTATTTTCCCAGTGGATTTATGTCATTGCTAATTTTTTTAATGATTACAGCATTTCTGGTGGGTGTAGTAATTTTGTCTGATTAGAATGGTGTGTAATAGAAATCCTAGTCTTGAATTAGTGTAGTTTGGACTAATATTTCAAAAATCTTGCAAATACTCTGGGAGCGATAATTTAATGGTGGGAATGTCTGTCTTAAAAAGGCCAATAGTCTTTCCAAACCAAGGCCTATTTTAAATTAAACTGGCCACAGACTCTTCCATTCCTCTCTGAAATTTGAACCGTCATCTTGTCAGGGGCCTGTAAAGATGCAGGTGTCCAGGACATCGATATAATTTAATAGTCTGCCTTATCTATGCCTGACAATAAATAATGGGATATTGCCACTGAGAACCAGAGTAGTCTGTTGGCCTTGATTCAAAATATTTGCCAGTGCTTCAAAAAGGAGCATCAAATGTTGTCAGTTAGCATCTCACCAGTAATGTGGGTTTACCTATATTGCCCTGAAATGTAATCCTGTTAATAAGATAGATAAGGGACAGGCTGTTTTTTGTCAAACACCCATGAATGGAGCCATGAAAACAATTGTCTCCCTCTGAACGTATCCTTGGCATCCCCCATGGCAAGACTGGAAACACTTTCTCTTCCCAGTGATACTGGTGTGTATGCATTTGTGTGTGGGTGCTGGTTCTTATACTGTACTTCTAATGGAAACAGTGCAGCTGTATGCTTTTTTTTCACCCCTTCAGCTCTAATAGAGCTGCCACCTCTTCGTATTTGTCCTGGGAAATGGCATATTTGTGTGGTGACATTATATTACTGCATTACGACATGATGTTATTAACTCACTGGTGCAATGTCATTATGTACTGAAGGAAAAGCATGCCAAGAAAACAATTTCATCACATGGCAGTCTAGCAACGCAAAGTCATATGAAGGGGCCTGTGGTAAATTCAGGCCTTTTACCCAGGCAGCTGGTTTGCCTTGCAAGCTACGGACCAAACTGATGTTAGCCAATAAGGTGCAGTGAAATCCTAAACAAATTGTAACCCTAATGTGTTTGATCCTTTTCTCTCATATTTTCTGTACTTTATTATGTGATGATGCCAAGAGGCCTCCAATCTCAGACACTAAGCAGTTTGAATTGTTACTTTGAATTATTACTAATTGATTTTTCCCTGTCTTATATGTGTGTGCGTGTGTGTGTGTGTGTGTTTGTTTTGTTTTCCAACCAAAACACAGTCACTTTCCAAAGAGGAGATGGAGGACTAATGAGCAATGGAAGGTACGTTTCTTTGTACAAAGGTCTTTCCGTCCTGTTTATTTTTAAAATGAGGGATCTGAAAAATGCTGTAGGTGATGTACTTGGGTAATAACTGATCATTTGGAAGATTGACAATGCTAGGAGGAGTTAAGTAGCTTACCACAAGGTTTAATGACCTATCTGTTGTGCACTTTGGAGGAATCAAGCCCAGATGTTTCATATCTCCCAGATGCCCTGAAAGAAATGAGTAGTAAATATCACAAGGAATGTGTTCATTTGTTACTGGGATGTTTATTGCATTAATTAGACATTAGCAAATGAAGTTGCTGTTGTTTAAGACTCCTTATTGGCTCCCCCTAAATTGCTGTGAGTGAACAATTACACTTAATCGATCACGAAATAAATGATTCATGGATGATGAATAGGCTGTAGATTGATAGGACTGGATTCCACAACTTTGGCTACTCAATTGAAATTGATAAAAGCTGATAACGGGCCCATATATCCTCATCTATTTTCCCTTTGCCAATATGGAGATTGTAATTAGGCCCTGGTAATAACTTCCAATCTCCCGTTTAATCAATATTTTAGCAAAAAGAGATTAGGCCTAATGAGAGTGAGTAGATGTGGCAAGAAAGCGGCTGGGTCTTCTTATTGCCGTTTCCATAGAAACCTATGTTTCTCTTAGGGATTGTGCCAGGCAGGGGTCTATAACATACAATGATCGGAGATGTTGCTCCAACTTCATGAGTGCATTAATAACCTAGAAAAGCTGCGGAACTGTGGGTGGTTTTTTGTTTTCGTTTGGGGGAAGGGAGTGTCTGCAGGAAATGATTTCTTTTCCCTGTTAAACACAAACAGTCCACCTGCCTTGCTAAATTTCTGGCTGTTTATCCTGGGGTGAGAGAGACATGGTGCCTTATGGCCTGAGCGTACCTTCTCTTTCAACATACTCGCTGTTTAATACTGCTCTCAAAGCTGGGAATTACAGGGATATAAAAGCCATGCAGTAGTGGCAGGTAAAGATAGCTGTGGACTTTCCATTAATCTTACTCAAACCTGTTTGCCTCTAAACCATCCAAGAGTGCTCAGAGAAAGAGTTACCAGCCTGTAGATGACAGGCGTGCATTTGGGATGCAAGGGAAGGAAGAAATAGTAGCCCAAAGTCCTGGAAATGGCTGATACGGAGCAATCAGTTTGAGCGATGGCTCCCTTGAGGTGGTAATTTATCATGCAGCCCTGGTGTAGGATCCTGTGATGGTGCTGCCTAACCCCTGTTTCACACAGACAACGGAGTTCATTTGGATTCTGGCAGAATCATGATGGATGCCTAGTCCCACTTCTACTGACAAAGTTGATTTGTATATATCCTTAATTAACTGTTCAACGTCTTTAAATCATCAAAGGCTACACAATTTTAATTTGAAATAAATTAACGTCTTCTAAACTCTTTTTTACCTATGGTGTTAGAACAGTCAGATGGTCTCTTCAATCACTATTTGTCTCACAGATATATTAAATTTTGTAAATATATATATATTTGTATGTATACCTTTTTTTCTTATTCTGCTTCAGTCGACCAGGTCTGTTGAATGCAAGTGACCCCAGTTATCCTTGGCTTGCAGACTCTTGGCCTGCCACAAGTCTGCCAGTAAACAACAGCACTAGTGGACCCAATGATCTTGGCAATTTCGGTCGTGGAGGTAGGTTTCATTTTAAGTCACCATATAGTATACAATAGGTTTCTGTTAGTTAACATCTATGATAAACACTGTGTAATATTTTTAACATTATAGTTCTTTCTATGTTTGACTCAAGATTTGATTTAAAATTGACTTTAAAATGTTCATTTTGCTTTGTCTCTTTCTACTTCTTTAAAGTGAAGGTCTAGTTTGTAATTTACCCCACAGTGGTGAGACAGGGTCTGCTTATCATCTCAAGAGAAATGTATTTGTTGCTCAGATTCATTCTCTTTTGTGTGGAGATGAGCAATCTGCTGTGCAGGGCAATGTAGCCAGGGATAGAGGATGTCCGTAAGAGCAGAGAAGAACTCGGGGGATGCAGGAAGGATGTTCCTTCAGCAGAAGAAGGACAGAAGAACATTGTTGCTGTCAGCTTCCCCATCCCCTTCCTCCTGAGGGACTGCTCTCAGTCTCAACCATAACCCATGAAGAAGGCCTCAAAGGTCTTCAGAAACTTTCCTTCTTATTGGAGGAAAGAATACATAAAAGGGAACTATTTAGATTTTTTAGGGGTTTATTTCCATTTTGAATTGAAGGAGGCCCTTTGGGGAGATGAGGTAATGATTTATAATTATGGTGATGAATCTTTAGAGGGGTTATTTTCTTTCAAACTTTTTATTCAAATGGGAATTTCAAGATGTATGATTGGGATTTTCAAAAGTCATAATAATATTCACATCTCTGTGTTACTTCCTTGGTTTCTGTGGTGTTATAACACAGCTAGTTCTGCATAGTGGTGTTCAGAACAATGCTTCCTAATGTAAATGAGTATATAAATATTTTAAAGACATAAAAAGTAAAAAAAAATCAAGACAACTTTATATATAAAAAATACATTAAAATGCAAAAAATCTATAAAACCATCAAACTGATGTGAAAAGAATTCAGTTTTGAACTGTACCAGAATCTGCTTCTGAAAACCATCCCTCACATCGGTTATACGTTCCCATGCAAAACTTCTTGCCTGTGGTTTGACTACTGTGACTTCAAATTACAACAAAACACTCTAGATTTATTTTCCATATAAAAAAGTTGTAAAGCTCTTGTCTTACAAAAATATTATAAAGTAAGCAAAACTTTTGATAATACTTAGAAGGCAACTGAATAACTGCCAGCTTCTTTGTTGTGAATATCTTGAAAATAAAACCCTTCAGTACTTTTCCATCTTTCCATAAGCTCACATAATACAGAAAAATTACCATTTTCTTTTATCATTTGGCTCTATACAACTGAAACTGGAAGCATGTTTTAAAGCTTTTGGCATCAATGTGGATGAGGCATAGGTCCAAATTTGTCGAAGAGATGCAACAGTTATATTTGGAATTTCAGCAGCTTAATTCCACCCATGATCTTTACAGTTGAGCTCACGCTTTTATTCTGGCTGTTTTGGGACCACTTATCCCTATCTGTTTCAGCAGTTGAGTTTGGATGCTTCTGCTTTAAAGATGGGTTAGAAGTCAGAAGTCTTTTTAACATGGATTAACTGTATAGATAGAACTTGGGCCTCTTTTACTGGTTAAAAAGTCTGTGATAATGTAAAAGGTCTGTAAGAATTTTGAAAACATTAAGGTGGCAATCAGTCACTCTGGAAACTCAGAAGCTGAGGCAGGCAGTTCTAACATTACCTTTAAGAGTGAAATCCACGTTATGTCCTACATAGGCATTTGAGAGCAAGGGGGTGAGTGGGAAGCACAGGTTAGGTTTGGAGTTGCGTAAGGCCACGAAATGGTACTGCGTCTCCTGAGGCAGCAAGAAAGAGCTTCCCTCAGGAAGTACTTCAGCATTATTTCATTTATCTCAAGAGTTACAAAACAAGTTGGATTTTGGAGAGTTTTTGGGAAAGCATCCAGTGGGAAATGTGTGTTCATCTTTGATCTGAAATGTACAGTGTGGTTTTTTTGCTATGACAACTTGGTGGGAAAATCACACTTGACTTTTACTAGGTGATTATGGCACTGTGTAAAATGGCACTTTAATAGCTCTTTGAGTGCTTAGTGTATACATCTCATTGAAGTCAAAAAAGTAATCTGTGGTTGTACTGAAAATTCCCAGAATGTCTGGAGAACCTCAGCTTATTAGTAAGAATGACTGAAAATTCTTGGCTGGTGGGAAGCTATGCAACTTTCCCTTCAAGTGTGTGCAAATGTATAGTTCCCCATTTTAAAATGACTGTATGGAGATGATACCTTTTCAGTTGCCAGCAACGTGCTCTAAAAGATAGATATATGTCTGGGTACTTTAGAGATGAGCATTTTGCTAGTTTGTACTTCCGTGAGTCTGCAAAACCAGCACAGACAGGTTGAGCTGGACTTACTTCATTTTATACATCAACAACAAAATTTTACTAAACTTCAATCCATTATACTTTGATGAAACCAGTGGAAAGGAAAAATCTTCATATTGCGGATGAAATGCAAGGAAGGTAGGACTCCACTTGTCTCTCACATCTTATGCTGTAGTTGCACATAGATGCTTTTATGATTGTGTACTGCCCCTAGAAAGCACATTGGATACGTGCAGATAAATAGTAATAACCTGATTTTGAAATATGACCTGTAGCTTGCATTAATTGTAAATTTTTTGCACTTAAAATTTATCTGCAGATATAAGTTAATACAATTAAGGCATTTGAAATACTTGATTGTGCCCATTTCCCTGTTGTCTGCAAAACCAGATCATGCAGATAAACCCAAATTTAATCTCTGTTTCTGCAGTCTCTCTACTGAGCACTTGTTATTGCCATATTTAGTGCTAATATTATGTCGTTGCCCTGAGACTGCAGATGTTATTAGGGTCCATATTAAGATGTTCACTGTTGCACACATGAACGCAGTAGAAAATAGTTCTGTGGTCTAAATGTTCATCCCAGGAAAAAAAAAAAACAAACCAAACAAAAAACAGTGGGAGGAGGCCATGGTATCATATCCCATTGCTGAAAAAGCCTTGAGACAGAGGGCAACTGTATTCCCTGAGGTTGCACAAAACCCACATCTGAGTCTGGGACTGAGCCTAAACCCTTGTCTAGGTGCAAGAATAATCTTTTCTCTTTGGGGCTTACGATCTGTGATACCTAGAATGGGTTCTGAACATCCTCACTATAGGAGTATGCATTATCTCAAGTACGATCTAACAGTTGGAATCCATATCTGCCATCTGGCTATATAAAGCAAATGGCATATAAATGACGCATTTTTCTAACAAGTAAATTCCAGAATGGATTCAACTTTTCAGAGTCTAAATAAATTGTAAAAATAATACCATTTGATATATTGACCTCTAAGAGAGCAGGAAGAGGGTTATCTGCTGAGCTGTGGTTCTCCTTGGGACATCATGCCAGTCATCATTAGATTCTTCACACTTCAGTAGTCTCAGCTTCTAAATCTAGTATTCCACCAGCAAAGGTCACTACAATGTTTAGTAAGGAGAGAGATTGCCAATCTAACTGATTAAAAGTACAAATTACAGTGTGTGATAGGATTCAAAAGATGTAGAAAAGTCGACAGATATTTAGTTAAATATGCTGTTCTGTCTTTCAGGTAAATGTACTGGAGCATTTGAACAAGTCGTTCTCCATGTGACTGATCACTTACATCCCTTCAGAATAACAGATTTTCTTTCACATATCGGGAACAACTTGGTTTTGTCAGGTTTTTCTTTTGTTGAAAAGGAGAAATGTACTAGCTAATGTCAAAAAGAAAATTAGATAAGCTGATGCATAAAACTTCAAGGAAGTCAAGGTGTTGCCCTTAAAAAATTACTTTGAGAGCTTTGGCATCCATTTAAGAGTTTTGCTACATATTTGCTGGGAAAGTTTCCTCTGTCATTTGTAGATTCACTCCTTTCATCATTTCCCTGAAGCCCAGACAGTTTCATTGGTTCTGACATAGAGTGAACAATTGAAAACATTCTTCAGTAGAGAAATATTCCAAACTTCACTTTCACAGTTGAAGGTATGGAAAAAAAAAGATGGTTTTAGGCAGTGAGACGTGAAGGACAAGTGGCAGGCCTGTCACAGATGCTGATAGCTTGGCGATGGTTGTACATCATCTTCCCTTCGTTGGCTCATGGACCTGTCTCAGCTGAAATGCAAACGTGCAAAACGACACATTTATTTTTCATCTTAAACCTTGATACTTTCAGGCTTCCTGTGCATCAATGATTTGTTTCATTCCCCTTTGTTTCCCACAGATGTGCTGCCACCAGTGCCAGGGCAAGGAGATAAAACCGCTACTATGCTTTCTGATGGAGCCATTTACAGCAGCATTGACTTCACCACGAAAACTAGTTACAACAGTTCCAGCCAAATTACGCAAGCCACACCGTATGCCACCACCCAGATACTGCATTCCAACAGCATCCATGAGTTGGCTGTCGACTTACCTGATCCTCAGTGGAAAAGCTCAATTCAACAAAAAAATGACCTGATGGGATTCGGTTACTCTCTCCCAGACCAAGGCAAAGGCAACAATGGTAACTACAGCTCTTATTTTCCGGAGCCCTTGGCTTTATACTGTATCATCTATGCATGAATTGGAAAAACCTTTTTAGTATGTGAGACTCTGTTCGTATTTACCGTAACTAATGCTTGCATACCTTGCATGCATGCTGGACCTCACACAATCACAAAATATATTGTTCTGCGCTTTTAATCCCCTTTGTCCTGTGCTAATCACCAAGCCATCTGCCTTCCACTAGGCTAGGATAGGTATACATTTAAAAAAAAACATTAAAACTTGCTGCCCCACCACATCTGCCGTTGACTTGCTAACTGCATGTGTTGCATGTGCTTGTGCTGTCAACTAATCACACGATGCCACTGTGACCTTTGCCCTTTAACCCTTAGCCTTGCTTTACATCCCTGACTACCGCGTGGCTGAGGGATTGGCTAATAGATTGCCACACAACCAGTCACAGGATTTCAGCACCACCAGCTCCCACAACAGCTCCGAAAGGAGTGGCAGCCTCTCAGGTTGGTTCCACCGCCGTGGGTGGGTGAGGGACGGAGGGGTGTTGGTGAGCAGCTGGCCAGGGAGGTGGAAAACCTCCCAGGTGCACTTTGCGGATAGGTACGAAGGTGCCTGCCCACTGGAACGTCAGCGAACAGCGTCACGTTGGCCTTTACTAAAAAAAAAATGCCTTTTGCAAAACCTATTTGGAGATAATTGGAGAATCCTCCCAACCAGTGCTTGTCGGCGCAGTTGCAAACCTTGCCTTGTCACATCCTTTCCCTGACAGCACAGTTCATGGAGCAAATATATTTCCACATCAATCCTCAGTTTATAGGTCTCCCCACACTGAACTTCATGAGGAGATTAATATTTGTGTTGAGCTGTTAACAGATTCCCCACTCCCACGAGCTGTTTCTAAATGTTGTTTTTCAGTGAAGCAGCTCAGAAATAAATGTAGGGCCTTGCAAGATGACTGGGGTTTCAAAAATTGTGCCAAGTCTGCATACAAACAGAACGTAAATTTTATGTGTGTGCTGCATGTTATATTGGAAACATGACACATTTTCATTGGATGAAAATGATTGTAGTACATGTGGTTGTGTATTATATTTAAACACACCTGTTTCTTGATTTCTTTAATTTTGCTTACTTGTTGCTTATGTTATGTATAACTGTCATTTTTTTTCAAAACTGAAAAGCCAGCAATTAAAATGAAAGTCTGCTGTTTCACTTAACTGAAATATGAGAGAGCTGAAGGGATTTAAATTTCAAATTCACACTATATCCGTAGCTTTTTGAATTTCCACTATAAGTTGGAGCAATCGTAACAGTAACAGATCAACCCTAGAAATGGCTTCTTTATGTCAATTTCAATGACTATTCAAATTAAATGTTGAGATTAGAAGCCTATAATCATTGGCCCGTAACTCAAATAGCCAAATGTGTTTGCAAGTCTTGTGTCCTCATGGGGAGTATTAGCTGATTTGAGTGAGATCGAAAAATAGGCTTATGGCATTGACAGAGAGGTATCTGGGAGCTCAGTTCATACGATACTTCAAGAACGTTCTTGTTCCTTGTATGTGAGATGTATTGGCAAATAGCTTAGGAAATCGGCTTGCTCCTCTGGCTGCATGAAAATGCAGAAATTGATATGCTGAGGTACATATGTGCCAGCTATCAGAGGGCAGTATCACACTTTAGATGTGTTGACAGCTACAGCTGCCTAAGAATTTTCTCAGAAAATACAAAGTTTCATTGGAAAATGCCAGTTGAACAAAAGCTGGACTTTGCACAAATATTTCAAGTGAAACATCTTTTGTGTAGTGTTTCTCAGTTTGAAGTAAATTTTCTGATGACGCACGGAAACTTCAGGTTAGCCAGTCTTTCTATGGCCAGGGCACTCCTGTTGTGATCAAAGCAGCTCACACCTGGATGCCCCAATGCTCAGATGAGCGTCAGACTATTGGGCTGCAGAGTCAGTATTTTTGCTCTCCCTTGCCCACTAATTATATCTTTAATACCGGCTAATTATGTCTGTAACACATAAGAAACTGGGGGAGACCTTCAAATGGTCCGATAATTAGAGCATCACTGGAGTCAGAGACCAGCTTTGATTGCGTAGTCCCCATTGGGGTGATCAGGGACTTGTTCTCTCACTTCCTTGGTTAGTACTTTAAGTACTACTTATTATTCTGACTAAGTTTCTGTCTCTCTCAAATGAATATCATGAGAAATCCTGTTCCACTGTGGAATGGAAAATAGCTAAAAACTCAACTGCTTTGTGAGGCAGGGAAATTTTGTGGCTGTACTTTGCACAGCTCCCAGCTTATGTCAGTGCTATGATCATGAGCCCGACTGGCAAATACTTTTTCCAGGACCTGATTCATCTAGAGATTTAAAAAATATAATTGAATTTCAGTGTGAGGAGACACTGAAACATCAAGCATCATTGCTATGGGGAAACAAGGCTTCAGTGCAACAGTTTTCAAACACACACCAGGCATTACGTATTAGGTGTCTGTTCCACTAGTCTGACAGTGGAGTAACTCTGCCCATGGGGACAGAAGAGAAATCTCCTGCTCAACTGTACTGTGCAGGCTGCTTTCCCTACCGGTAATGACCCTGGAGGGCCTTTCTTTTATTTCTTCATCTGAACAGTTCCTCAGCTCTCTGCTTCACTCTTTCTAATAGCTCCGTTATCTTTGACCTTTCTCTCCAAAACCCCCCAAATCCAAGTGACTCCATACTAGCACCCCACACATCCAACCTCCATTTTAGCAGTCTCCTAAGATTACCAAGATGCTACACTTCCAAAATCTTCCTCTCCACCTCCACTAATCTCTAAGCTGAAGGTCTTCTCTGCATTTCTCTTCTCTGACTATTCCTAGTTTAAATCCCCCTGCAACTCCCTCTCTCTCTCTCTCTCTCACGCATGTGCTTTCCTCCCAAAGCAGCCCCTCCTGCCTTAGCTCTTGTTGGCTCCTACTCCTGCTGACTTTTCAAAAATTCCCCCGTGTCCCACAAATTAAAATTAATGTACTTCCTTTGTACTGTTCTGTGACCCTATTTCTAACTGCGCTTTCTGCCATACCTGTGCTTTGAAAGCTTCATTTTCCCTCCAGAAGGCTCGTGTATTTGTTCCTTCATCGCCACCATCACTGCGGTTTCTTTTCTGTTGATCAAAATGTTCTTTCCCTTTTCAAGAAAGCTTCCCTCTCTGCCAGGCTATGAAAGGAGGGAAGAGCCTGTCTTGCATCCTAATAGATGGAGTATCAGCTTAGTTCGCACATAGTGAATGACAGGGTCTTGGCTGGACTTACTATAAATACTCCAAGACAAGGAAGGAAGAGCTCTGGTCTGGAATTGACTAGTGGAAAGCAAAGTCTTGTTTGCAACATGCTGCCAGCCAGGCTGATTAGAAACCTTGCCGGACATGTTGCCTGTCTCTAGCAGCCACAACAGGAGGTGAAAAGAGAAGTCTTGGCTACTTCTGACTCACGGAATCACCTTATTTCTTCCCTCTCTATTCATTCCTGTTTTGGTCCAGCTGACATTTGGTGATAACAGAAGAAAGCCACTGCCCCTCAGGCAAAAAGTCCCATGACGTGTTTGTCGCTATTGCTAGAATTGCACCTCCTTCTGGATGTGTCTATGCCTAAAGCTAGAGCCGTGGCAAGAGTCGTGGTGCCTGCCAGTGCACACCGTGCCACGCTGCCTTGCAAGTCAGTTGTGATTTTTTTCATTCATTACTGATGAGAACTTTTTACGTTTTTTTTTTTTTTGGCTGATCCTTATAAATCAGCAAGAGGCGTCAGTGGGTAAGATGGATTAGACTGTGCTTTTTGCAACAGGCAAGGGATGAGTGATTGCCATCTGGTTACCCCACTGAAAAAGCATATGACAAACCATTCTTCCACCCAACAACCCAGAGAGTTTGAAAGCCACAACAAAATGGCAATAAATAGATGGGTCTCCAAGCAGTCAAGGGATTTGAAATTTTGTGTCATTCTTCCTTCTTAATGAATTCCTGACAAGAAAAAGAGGAGTCAGGGCAAAATAAAAGAAGCGAAACAAGTGGGAAGAGAACTTTTTCTGTAAGATCACTTCCCCACAAATGGAAGTGTCTCAACTGGAGGACTGGGTACAAGGATGATAAGAAAAGAAAAGAGGCCTTAAGCAAAATGCATTGCTCACCTCATTTCTACTAGCCTCCTCCATTAGAGTTGTACATCAGAAATAGAACCTCTTCTCCGTAGAGGCACAAGGTATTTGAATCCTGTGAAACAGACAGTCCTAAAACATTGCAGATGACTTCCTGATGTTTTAAAAAATGGAACTTAGCAAATTCCGATCAGCAAAACCCTGTTTCTTTTTGTTTTGACAACTTACACTTGTCATTCTGGCTGAAAGATATTGAGTCTAATGACAATTTTTTTAGATTATGTCCTTAACCTCTGTGTTTTCCACAGAAAAAGATTATGCAAAACAGTGTTATAAGCACATTGGATTCTGACATTTGAAATAATTTGCTATGGTCTATTACATTTTTATCTAACAGTGAATTCAAGCAGACATGAATAAATCAGTAAATGTATTTCTGATATAGCAAAACATGTCTTTCCTTGGTTATGCACTGCTGTGGTGCAAATGTATGGAGTTTTAAAAGGAAGTGATTTTCAGCAATTACTCAGAATATTTTTCCATTCCATTCTATTATTATTTATAACCTTGTAACAGCATTAGCACGTTGATGCTGATTCTGCTGAGATATAAATACATCTTCTTTTTTGGGGCATGCCATCTGGAATCAGAATTCTTTCAAAGAAATGTAAATAGCTAGCTTTTTTCCCCACATTATATCTCTAACATTTTATTTTTCTTTTTGGATTTGCAGGTGGCAAAGGAGGGAAAAAGAAGAAAAACAAAAATACTGCCAAGCCCCAGAAAAATAATGGTTCAAGCTGGGCCAGTGTTCCCCTCCCACCCCCTCCTGTGCAGCCGCTTCCAGGCACAGAGCTGGAACACTATGGGGTGGATCAGCAAGAAGCAGGGTAATTTTCTTCTTTTTCTTTTGAAGAAAAATTTGTGGTTTGCAGAGATGAGGCCCTTTTTAAAAAAAATTTGCTAAGTGACGATGTTACTCTGTTTTGTTTAAAATAAAAAAGAGAGAGCACCTTATCCTATAGACTTATTCAAGGCTACGGAGGAGGAATGTTTGCATATCTTCTCTTGATAGTGACTGAAGATGGAAATAAAAGTGACCTTGCTTCATCATCATGTAGGGCTTCTCTGCTTACTCATGCTGAGAAGTATCTCACTTCATAGGCAGCTTAATTGAATTCTGTTGGGACTGCTTGCAAATGATGGGACTCAGAGTGAGTAAGGATGACATAATCTGGCTCCTTGTATTTTTTCACTGCTTTGATGTTTAAAAATATTAGAGCCAACAGAACAAAAAACCTCACACTAAATTGGATTAATTTTAGAAGATCTACCAGTGGATAATAATCTTCTCATCGGCTTTTAAAAGAAATTTCACAGTTGAGGAAGGCATGCTATTTATAGGCCTTTTTTTGTTATTTAAACAACTCTTGGGTTTCTGGAACAGTACACTTATTTTTGGATAGCTTAAACTTGTTCTCAAGGACACAAGATCACACAAGAAGCACTAAATGAGAGGAAAGAGACATTTCCTGCACAAAGAACAATCATGGAAAGCTTTTTAAAAAGTGAAATTATGTGAAATACCAGGTTATCAAACTCTGGAGGAAAATCAGAATATATAGAAAAATAGTTTACCGTAGTCAGCTCTGTTGGAGCCTTTGAGAATCATTGTTCTGTCAGGGACAAATTTCTGCCTGTTTAAACACATGGATTAATCAATATTTCCTAAGGATGGAACATATGTTTTAAAAATCATTGTAATAGCTTTACTGAATAAAAATATTTCCAGTGTTATCTCTTTTGTAAGCATGAATTGATCATCACTACTTGTATAATGAAAATTAGAAGAATTAAATATTAATATTTGAGTGTCTACCAAGTCCTTCAACTCTTAAAATGAATAATAGCTAACTGTGAAAGTCAGCGGAGTTCCTTTTAAAATGATGGTTCATTCAGGCTATATTATAGTTAGAATTTCAAAGCAAATGCAAGGGAAAATGAATAACCTTACTGATTGTAAGTGTTGTTTAAAAGTCAAGGCAAAAAGTGCATATAATCATTATGTTCTCTATTCTGTTATAAAAAGCTAAAATAAATTTAAGATGGTTTCGCCATATAATATTTGTCTTTATCAGTTTATATCCTTAAAACACATGTGCAGCCATTTCACTAAAATAATTATGCTATAGAAGGCAAACAACTTGGATTTTCTTTCAGGATGATGAAATAGCATAAAAGGTAAATGGAAATACCTTCTAGAGAAATCCCTTGTGACACAGGGCTTGACTCCTCAGTTGCAAAGTGTCTGTTATTGAGCTGGAAGGAACGATGTTGGTCACCAAGACAACACTGGTTATTTAAGGATAAGGTAATCACCCGCCTTCCAGGTTCCCAACAATTCAGACTTAGTTTTTCCTCTGATTATCTTTTGAATTACTCTTCTCTGGTTTTTGTAATATCTCATTAATTTTGGTTGTAACAAGATGTTCTAATGTGCATTTTACCGAACACAAAAAAAAATTGAAGATTAGCTTACAGTATCAGTCTTGAGCTACAGTAATTTGCAACCGACTTTACTGAAACCAATGAATCCGCAATGCCCATACTTCCTGAGGATGTATCCAATACTAATGGTTGTTCTGTATTCAGGGGTTGATCTTGTTCCTGTGGTTTTCAACATGCTAAAATGGAATGAATCATAGACTGCATTCCTTATGTTGCCTTTAATATTGACATATTGGGTAAAAAAAAAAAAGAAAGCAATTTTTTTAAACTGTTCTGTTTTTCTTGATTTGCTTTGATGTGTACTGTGTATGACAAGTTAAATGTGTTTTAATTTTAGAATTAATTACATGCAGATGTAATTACATTGTAAATTACAATTGAAAAATGAACTTCCAGTCAGAAAAACTGAAGACTTTAATAAAGTTCTCACAATGTGATATGAAAGGTGAACGTTTAGAGCAATAAAATAAGGAAGCTGGCATCTAAACAGAGACTTATTTTTCTGTGCATGTCTTCCTATAATTCGAATTCAAGTGTGAGTTTCATTGGCATGAGTATCCCAAATAAACTAAACAATTTTGACACCTGATTTTGCTTACTAGAAATTAACACTAGTGGCCTATTGGCTTATAAATTGTAAAAGAAAATCCACAATAGCAGCAAGTGAAAAAAAAGTCACCTAACTTAATCATAGGTAAGGATGAAAAAAACCACACTCTTAGTTCTCTCTACCGTCTTCTCCCCAGAAGAACTGAGGTTCTCATTCACCTCCATTTTTCCTTATGCAACAAACATAAGGAAAGGTGAACATGTTAATCCAAGCAGCCATTTTATATAATGTGGTTAGCTTTTGAGATGTCTTAAATTCCTATTTAGCCTGTGCAGAAGGTCTGTTTATACTGTTGTTTCCCTAGCAAGCTCTCTCCTGTGAAACTTTCCCCTTTTTTGTGGTCTTCTACAAACTCTGTGCTTGTTCCTTGTTGTCTTCCTCAATTTTCTCTTATATATACCGCAGAGTCTTTGAAGTTTCTCTTTTCCTGTAGTAGCTCCCAATCAAGCATGTTCCCTTTCCCGCCCTTTTCAGAGAAGATGGTTTTGCTTGGTTTTATCTAATAAACTTGACAGTAAGGAAATGCTTATTACTTATTCATTATCATCTACTTAGATTTTTTCACCAATAATATGCATGATCTTGAGCCAACCCCAGTAAAGGCAGTCTTCATATTGTTATCATTGGTTATTTTTATTTCTTACTATTGATTCCGCCTTAAAACGGAATATTAGCTACTGGATATCAATATATTTGATGGTCATTTTCTCTTTTTAGAAAAAATAAAGAAGGTAATACCTTTTACATCAAAAAATCCTTTCTGGCAAGGCCTAGAGAGGGAAGCTTTCTTTGTTGCAACAATGTGTGTAATGAAACAGAATTGTTATAGAATGTGCCCCTTATCTATCACATACATATAAACATGGGTGTGTTATCAAATTTGTTCTCATCCTAAATCCAAAACACAGCACTGTACCAGCTACTAGGAAGGAAATTAACTCTATCCCTGCCAAAACCAGGACAATCACATCTGTTTTTTATTTTGAAGAAAAAAATCTATCAATGTAATGAACCAAGCTTTTTAATAACAAAAGATTAGTATAGAATAAAAGTGCTGAGAATAGAATAAAAATCATTAGAAACATAGAGAGTCGTGTTTGTTAACCAGAACTTATTTAGGGACTTAATTATCATGAAAGTACGATCAGAGGTCCCTCGTGAAGTTAAGGTGCTTAGATTTTAATAAGAAGTACTTGAAAAATGTTGCATGCATTTTCACCAAGTTGTATGTACACATGGATGTGATCGATATTCGCTATGCTGGTTCCAGAAGTTTCAATAACCGTATCATTTATATGAGGTGTAGTTACTATGTAGTCTGTTAGGTTTGCTAGCTTCTTCTTGCAGATTTTTTTCTTTTATAAAATGCAGGTTAGAACTGGTGGCTTTTCGGCCATCTTGCATTATGAAGACAAAGGTTCTTGTACCTGAGATCTTGAATCTCAATGTCCTGAACTTCAGGCTTAGGCTCCTTTCCATTTCAAACAAAATCTAGGTAAAGATACGGTACTTGTGCAGAATCTTTTTACTAAGAAATCTTTTTACTATCAAGCTGAACGTTGGGGGATTTGAAGCAAGTAGGGTCAAAAGGCGAGCACATCCAAAGCTCATTTATGCATTACTGAAAAGTCACTAAGGAGTATCTTTCTGCCCTGTCCCTTTTCAAGAAGAAGCCATTATACCAAAGCATGAGGTTGAGAGAGTAAAAGTAAGTGGCAAAGCTGTTGCACTGTACATTTTTAGCAGCACGAGTTAGGATGGTCCCTTCACCCTTGGGTGACAATGTCATGAGTGAATATTGCAAGGAAAGACAAATTAGAGCTAGTCATATCTTAATTGTCTCCTAAGGAATTGAATTGGTATCATGTAACATTTTCTTAAATCTCTGTGTTATGGAAATGGTAATGACCATTCACTCAAAAGCTCCTAAGTGCCAAGTGTTAAGCTGCAGCATTTATTTGCACCTCTGTACACAAACGTATGTTTGTGTATCTATATACGTTTATATCTAGGTATACATTTAAAGTGATACCGGCCTTAATTACAAGATGTGTCTTCCGCAGACTTTTGGATGATTAAGTCAGGTTGTTTTAGCTATCCTGAATCTCTATTTTTAAATACAGACTACAGACTTTTGAATAAGGAAAAAGTAGTTTAGTTAATTTCAGAAATCTTTGGATTTTGCTTACAGTAAATGTTCTCTTCATAATACAGGTTTTGAAACTTCTCTGTTTCAGTGTTCCCAGCCTTTTTGTAACCCAGCTTCACACTTGAGAAAATTGGCAGTGATTAATTTTTCTCTGGGAAATTGGTAATTCCTTCCTTCCAAATCAGGAGCCTTAAAGCAGTATTTTTAAACTGGTTTGAGAAATTAACTGTATAACGCAATGCATTGCCTGCCTGCATGGCAGACACAAGGGGTGTACCTTGTCAGCAGTCTTTGAAGGTGGAAAGAAAATAAAGTGACTTAGATGACGCTTGGGGAATGGTTGTTAGAGTATGAGATGGAGTGAAGGAGCTGTGAAAGCTTTTGGTTGTCTGGTTTCCTTTTGAAAAGAGCTGTCTAACCTGAGGTATTTTGTAATACGCCGGGAGTTAAGAAGAAATGTGTGCAGATGCTCAAGATACTGCAGACAGGCTGGATGTTTTGAAGATGGGAAGAGTAGACAGTGTTGAGATTTGAGTGGTGTAATCATCAGCAGAGCTGTGCACGACTGAAGTTTTGTTCAGATTAGGGAATTACTCTGGGGAGATAATACATGGGGAATGACCGCAGTCATAGGGCCTATGTGTCTTGGGTGATGCTGGTGTCTCTAAGGGACAGGGTCCTGGGTTGATACTGTAATACAACGCTGAATTGAAAGGTCTGTGATGAGGACAGAGACAGAAAAGGATTGAATTGCTGGAAAAACTTACACAAGAAGTGGTAGTAGAATATAAAGCTTCTGTTTCTAGCCCTGATCAGATGTAGCATCATCTCTTACACCTTTGGTATAAGACTAAAAATTGAACCACAAAAACCTGTCAGAACATCTTTTATATGCGGAGAGAAGAATTTGGTATTGAAGAATATTGGTAGTTGTTAATCTTTTAATTTACTTTGGGCAGATGTGTTGAAAGTGTTCGGAAATTTAGCACTGTCTAGGTAAGTCCCAGTAAAGATTGGTTAGGAGGTGGGGTGCTGGCAGAGCTGTCAACATGTCACAGCTGGTGCTGTGACATAGTGTATGCTTAGGGTCAGTGCTGCTGCGACATGAATGTATTACACGTCACAGTAGATACCTATATGCAGTGTGGTAAGACCAGAGTTTATGTGGGCAGTGTAGCTTTTTATCTAAGCTACAAAATAAAAAAAAAATAATAAATTTATAGACAAATAAAAGGGAGGATGGGAGTAAGGAAGGGCGTAAGTGCAACTACTTAAAGCTTGCTCTGTCTTTTAAGAATGCTGCTATTTTCATGTCTAGGTCAATTTTCTTGTGTTCTCCTAGGTTAATGATCCAGGAAGTGAGTTCATTTTTGTTGTTGATTGTGGCGTAACATTATCTAATCACCATTAACAAATGAGATAATGGATCGGTAATTTTTTTGTTCAAACTGCTTAGCAGTTGTGGGAAAAATTAAACAGACTCAGTAAGGAGAATTTGAGCGATTATGACCCTGTTTTCAATAAATGTTAAAGCTCACACTGTGTGCAAGGGTTCAAGCTGTAGCAGAAATCCTGTATACCTCCTACTGCATGTCAGAGATGAGATTGAATATATACTAAGTTTACCTGGTTTTTATTTTAGATATGACAGTGATGGCTGGTGTCCGCCTTTGCCAGTTCAGACCTACCTACATCAGGGCATGGAGGATGAGCTTGAAGAAGACGACGATCGCGTTCCCACACCTCCCGTCCGAGGAGTAGCTTCATCGCCTGCGATCTCCTTTGGGCAACAGTCAACCGCAACCCTCACGCCTTCTCCACGAGAGGAGATGCAGCCAATGCTTCAAGCCCACCTTGATGAATTAACTAGGGCTTACCAGTTTGATATAGCAAAGCAGACATGGTAAATGTTTGAAGGGGGCACCTGTGGTCTGGGAAATGAAAGCATAATCATAATTTATTCCTTGATGACATAAATATCGACTGTGTTCAACAACATTTCAGTAATGTTTCCAAAGCAGTAAAATTGAAGAAGAAATAGCAAAACTGTATCTACAGTGTGAAGGCCTTAAACATTAGTAGGTGCTTTTTAAACCTTAATGCTTGGTAATATGTTAAATCTAAATAATATTCCTCTGGAGTTTTGTATATATTCAACTAAGTAGTTAACACCCACATACTGACAACTTCTATACAGTTCAAAGTACTCTCTTTTCAGGCTAGCAAAAGATATGATTTTTTTAGGATTTTCAAAAATATTGAGGTTCTAAATTCCTGATTAAAAATAATGCTAGTCACCTGAAATAACAATGTAGCAGCTTTTACCTTGTGTCACATGAAAATGAAGCATTTGCATGTCTGACTGTAGTGTGAAATACCATGAAAATTTCTGATTCATAGGGAAAAACCCAGAAATAGCAGGAAGGAAGTTGTTAGAATTTACAAAAATGGATCTAGCGTTTTAGTGCGCTTTTTGCCTATTTAAAGGAAAAGCAAGCAAATACCACAGTAACATTTCCCCTGCAAAACAAACAGAAGCAATCTCTTCAGGGACTGAAAAAGAACTTGTCAGCTGCACCAGGCTGGGGATACGGTGAAGGTCAGTTGCTTTCTGGATGTTCCCTAAGCCGCAGTTGTCCTTTTACAACTTTTCTATCCAGACAAAGCCCGCGAATCTCGGAGGAGAGGAGCAGAGCTAGTTACTGAATGGCGCGCTGCCAGCGGAGGAGCAGCCTTTCTTTGCTGGTAAATAAAGCCACAAAGTTATTCAGCTTGAGCTACCATAAATAGATCAGGCAGGTAGGCAGGTGGTGCCAAATCAAAGCCAGCTGTTTTCCCTGGACACTGTCGAAGCCTCGAGGCTTGTCTGCAATCTGCACTCAATCAACAGGGTACTTTGGTCCCGCTGCAGTGTCATGCTGCCAAGCACGGACCCCGGCCTGCCTGTGGGACAGACCCAAATCCCAGGCAGCAGCTAGACCTGGCCTTTTTGAAGGTAGTTGACTTCTGAGCCAGTACACAGATGCATACCCTGTCTGCGCAGTCAATCGCTGCTGCATTTTGCAGCTGTTACCCTTTCTATGCCCTACAAACCGTGGGTGCCAGTCTGGGAGCGGATAACGTGGTAGGACTCTGTAGCAAAGCCTCTTGCAGCTGACAGGAAAGGTCTTGCTCCCTTTTTGAAGAAATGAAAATTGATTGGGAACTTTCATAATGTGCTTAGGAATATACAGATTTTGTGTAAGGTCACAAGAACCTGAAATTCTGAAAAAAAAATAGAGGAGATAACCTGTATTTTCATACTAGGAGCTTATAGCAGGTATTAGGGTAAATATTGAGAGTTGCAAATACAAATTATTTTTGCAGCCGTTGTGACATGGAATTGTTTAATGCTTTGATATTGTTTGGCTGGACAGATACCATGCTGTTCCACAAGTGCTGTTCAAAGTCAGTGGAAAGTCCTCCATTGTCTTAAGCGGGAAGGAAGATTTCTTAGTTTTCTTTTCACAAAGTTAACCTGTCCAGTGTAGAGGGGGGGGAAACAAAAGAACAAGATGAGACCTTTCAGATAGGTTACTGTAGGAGTAACAGAAGAGAAATATAGAGACCAGCCAACTAGAAACTTAAGAAAGAGCACATTAGAGATTACTGGAAAAGTACATAATCATTATGGCCTTGATCCAGCAAATCACTTAAGTATATGCTTAACTACAAGTACATGAGAAATTGACTTCAATTGTTCTATCACATGCCTAACATTAAGCATATACTTAAGTATTTTGCTTGATTGGGAGCTAATCACACTGTTTATTGAGGGTTAGTTAGGTGGTAGTGCCCTTTAGCTCAGTGTTTTGAACACTGCATAGTTAGGAACCTGCTGTCCAGGCAGAAAAGTATTCAAGAACTGCTAATCAGCAGGGGGTTGTATATCAGAAGGGAAACATTTGTTCTGCAAATAAGCTTCAGAATAAGCAATAATTTAAAATCTACACCAAGGTGGAGAGAGATTCCAATGGTACATAACATTTACCGTGACATTCTCGGATCCAATAGTTTTACATTATGAAAAAAAAAAAGACTGTTTGAATAAAGAGAATTACTGCACTTATGAAGTATAGGCAATAATACAGCGCAAAGTTTTCATCGAAAATATATTAGAGCTAGGTGACCAGCCAGGTGACACTTGTAATTTTTTCTGTTATGCTGGTGTCCAAGCAAGAGACCAGCAGAATCCTGGATCCCGATGTGCTGCCGACTCGAATCAGGTCATGGTACCTCATGAAGAGACACCCAAAGATTCCCACATGCCTAAGTTAGCAGTTTCAAGTGTGGTACATGCTCTTATGCCAAGGCCAGTCATGCCTGGGTCCCCTGGCACAGCTTGCTGTGTACCTGTGCTGCTGCACTGAAAGCTGATGGTTGTTCTTTTCCTCTCTAGCCTCTCAGAGGCCACACAAATGAAACTCCAAGTCCCATGCTTGCCTTTGGCTATTTAGCTATCCTGTGGGTGTTTTTTATCTTTGTTTTTCTTTTTTTAATTCTGATGATTGCTGCATGCAGTAATTTCACACATGCATGACCTAATACTACTGCAATTAAATCAATTAAACTACTTGGAATAAAGCAAAATAAAAAGGCCTCGCTGATAATGGGTTCATTGGACTTGAAAATTTCTTCTGTCCTACTGGCCATTACCTCCTCTTTAGGGTGAGTTCTACTTAAGAGCACTGAATCTGTTTAAGCAGAAGCAGTGAAATTTAATTTGGCTCAGCATGTGATTTGCAAGGTGGAATATTGGGTGAGACACTTGTATGCGAGGTTGGGATTCAGAACTGTGCTTTTCCATGGACTTCCTGCCTGATTTATGTAGCCTCTGTGTACATTGTTCCTCATCTGAAAAAAGGACAATCTGGACCTTCCCCATCTTACAGGAGGGGAAGTATATTTAAGACTGGAAAGTGCTCAGGTACTCTGGTATTAGAAGCTATGGTGAATAACTGAACTGACTTTTATTGATTTTGACCTAACAAGCACGTTTTGTAAATCTACTTCAGGACTTATGGAAAGGCTTATCTTCTACTGACCACAGGGTACAAAGTCTCATCCATTCTGATGATGTTTTCCTGTTTGTTTGTGTAGGCACATCCAAAGCAATACACAACCTCCTCAGGCTCCAGTTCCGCCCCTAGGATATGTATCTGGAAACCTTATTTCAGATTTGGAAACAGATGTTCCAGATGATGATGATGATGAGGATGATATTGAAGAAGAAGCTGTAGAAATCAGTAGGCCACTAAGAGGTCTAGAGCATACTCCAGGCTCCAGCATGGACAATCTAGACAGCTCTGTGACAGGTAACCAAACACAGTTAACAGTGACACCAACTTGTTCCTAACAGTAAAATACATCATCAACCAAACACTTTCTAAGTGAAAATTTATTCCACTCTATTTCTGTAACATTTAAAATGCGTTAATATTAAACACTAAAGTTAAAGAAGGATTTGAAAAGACTTTGCTTTGCTGCAAAATGATAAGAAAATTCATGAATTTTAAAAAGCTTTAAAGACTTGAAAGAAAACTCAATTATATCCTAGCTTTCATGAAAAGTTCAGTCTACTGGAGAAGCAAGCCACTTACATAAAAAGGAGGGGCAAGACTTTGGCTTAGGAATATATATTTCATAAATCAGGAACAGCATAAAAATGTTATCTTAAAGCACTTTTAGATATTTTGCTGGGTAAATGCTTTCGCAGATGAACACAGGGAAGTTAAAAGACTTCAGAATAAAGGTAGTTAGATCAGCACGACATTTATTTGTAGAGTAAATACAACATTTATGTAGGAAAAGGTTTATTTTGAACCTACTTTGTATTGCTGAATTTAGCAATTGTTCCCTTTCAGTGAAGATACTTAATTATTCTGACACTCCTTCCTTCACTGATTCTCACCCTTTGCGTGCCTTGGAAAGTTACCACGGGGATCATCAAAGGGGACTTAGAAAGGCATGCTAAACTAATGCACAGGATCTGAATGAATAAAATTGCTGTTGATGAAATGTAGGAAGCGAAAGATATTTTTTGAAAAATGCAGATTTTATATGGACATAATGTACTCTTTGTAAGCATCAGTATATTTCCCTTTAGGTTGAACTTGGGCCTCTATATAATATACTGTATCCATAATGTACAGCTGTACTGGAGACCCAAATGTACATAGTGTCCATAGCTCATAAAAGCTAGTGGGTGCTTCTTCAGTCTTTGATCTCAGCGGAAGAACGCTGATTGTTAGTTGTACCTTAAGGGAGACTTGCTCAGTACAACTTACTACCATAGCACCACTGAATTTCATCTTTTTGTTCTGGACCTTTGAAATTCCAAGGATTTTGCACCCGTACTTAAACATTGCTACTCTGAAAACACTGCAGGAATATGACAGTGATGGAGCATCAATGCCTATAATTTTCTTCCTTTTCCCTTGTTGAATTAAATAGTGTATAGCTTAATCCCACTTCCCAGGTTTTCCTTCACCCTAGGGCCAGACTGCTTGCCAATCTAATTAAGATTTAAGTATTGTATCTCTGCTGCTGCGATTTGAAATCCAGATTCAACTGAAGGCCGTAGAGTTAAAGTTTAAATCCCTGAATTGAGAAGGTTAACTTATTAGTGCATGAGTATGTTAAGTCACTTCCCTCGAATTTCTAGTGTAATCTCCTTCAGGCTATAATTCTGCATATTTTTGCATATCTCACTAATGGCTCAGAAGCCTTTCCATTAGGAATGCAGTAACGGTTTTGCACTGGTGATACAAAAATAAATAACCCTCCCCAGGTTGCTATATATTTTCCATTTGGTAGGTATTAATACGTCAATGTTGATATATCTGTAAATCAGAAAACAAATGTTTTTCACATTTGCATTTTCTCCTAATATTTTGGACCCCCCTACCTAGTGCAAAGTAAGGAATAGCTGCATTTCTGCTCCAATTCGCAGACTTCTGTGCTTATTAAAATTTAGCCTTTTATGAGTAACATTCAAGCTTGTTATAATAGTTATAAATCTCATTTAATTATTGGAGTGTTAAATGTTTAATTATTGGAGTGTTAAAAACTTCCTGCTGTATTTTTTTGGAAGAAATTGGGCAGAACCTGGTAATGTAGACTGGGAGTGTACTTAAGGTAAATCTAAATTTCCACCACTATCTTGATGTGGCCTCATCCAGCTGAAAATTAAGGATTTTCTTTTGCTTTTTCTTTTTCTTGTTTAATTACTAGCTGGATCTGTTCTTTGATCTGGTTCACCGCATGACAAGGTGTTTGCCAGCACTGCAGGAAGGGAATGTGCAGCTGGAAGGGAAGCAAAATGACAGACTGCCCCTGTAGCTTATAGCCAACACTTAGATTGACTTAAAACAATTAGGAAACTACAGCTTTACAAAAATAGATCGAGAGCGTTAGTCTAAATGATCTGAGAAATGGCAAACTCTTCAAATAACAAAACTACTTCTGTTTTCCTTGATTACTGTATAGGCAAAACCTTTGATTTTCTGAGGGCTTTTTGGGTGCTTGTTTTTTTCTAGGGGTGGAAGGAAATTGCTTCTTATACTTGGGGGAATTGTTTCAAAAGAGAATTTTAATTTTTGTGTATCTGTTTCTGTTAACTCTTCCAGGCTGCGTTTACTGGTGTTAAGGAGGGTATATATCAAATTGCATTCATTGTTTCTAAGCTGTTTCGTGTTCTTTAATTTGATTGCTTTTAGAATACTGTAGAACAACTAAATTGTTCTTTCTTGCACTGAGAAAATATAAGCTACTTCTTTTCATAGGGCTTTTAGTGACTTAAACCAGCATTTTACTAGGAATTTATATACCACGTTTTCACGTCTTGAAACATTATATTAAAAAATGGAGGCAAATGAGAACAGCTGACCTGGATGAAGCAAGATTTCTGTACATTTTGAAGTGTGTCCTGTGAGTTTGTGAGAAATCTAAATGGACACCCCTTGGTCCAGACTTCCTCCGAATAGAGTTGCTGTACGGTGAGCAGGGCGAGTTTCCTCACCCTGTACTGTTAGCATGCCTCAGCGATGACTTGAAGATACCCACTCTCAGGGTGAAATGGTAGGTTGTTCTTTATGGCTGAGCTGAGACCAAGGTTTTCATCCAACGCCAAATGTGGGATTCTCTGAGGGGAAACGCTGGCGCCGTGTGAGTCGAGCTCAAACTGCTAAATTCCTATGAAACCACAGTGTGCTCCTTTAAACTGTTTAAAAGTCAGGTTGTCTTCCAGGCCCTTGAGTTTTAGTTACAGCTAACTGAAGATTCAGACAAGGATTTAATCTGCACTATTAAGCTTTTCTCTTTGCAGGTGGCAGAGACATAATGTTGACGTGAAAAGAAAGGAGGAATGCACAGTAACTATTTCTTAACATTTTCCAGATATTGCAAAGAAAACTCAAAGAGAGAGGTTTAGTTTTGAACGTTTGTGGGATAGAATATGAAATTAAAGCCAAAGTTTTGCTTCGTTCCCAGCACGGTTTCTTAGGATACCGAGTTACTGATTCTGATTAAAAAAAAAAAAAAGAAGAAAGAACTGAAAAGCAGCTGTAAAACTTCTGCTCACTTGACTTTTAATTCACAATTATTTAGTGTTATTTTTGCTTTCAGAGACACATTGAAATATTTTTTTTTTCTTTTGCTTATGTTTAATGTTTGCCTTTATAATGAATTGCTGTGCAGGGTTATGGCATGAATGGTCATGAAGAGTCTGTTATATGATTCTACTTTAATAGACTTAATTAATTGCACATGATGACTGTATAAGAAATGAATTTGCTTCTCACTGAAATCACCAAGAACAGCACTAGGCTTTGTCAGATCAAAGTATTATGGTTTGGGGGTTTTCTTTGCCCTCTCCTTATCTTCTCCTCCCCCAGCACCACCAGTAAAGCTGCTAGTGAGAGCTGTTATGTCTTCAGCTCTGGTGCATTTTGACTGAGGGGAGAGATACGCCCATTAACTAGCACGGAAATTAGAACAAGCCCTTTTCTACCTAACTGATACAAACTGATATAAACAGAGAGATACAGTACCACTGTGAATGGATAGCAATTTTTTTTTTCAGTGGAATTATATGGATCTGAAACTATAAAGATCT
The DNA here is from genome assembly GCF_000699145.1 of Aptenodytes forsteri. Taxonomy (NCBI): domain Eukaryota; kingdom Metazoa; phylum Chordata; class Aves; order Sphenisciformes; family Spheniscidae; genus Aptenodytes; species Aptenodytes forsteri. The sequence goes on along the minus strand of NW_008794836.1, from coordinate 5,602,329 downwards.
CCATAGGTTGTATAGCTCAGCAAGGAAGAAAATCCCTTATGTGGCATGTTTTGGTCTTGATTAAAAGAATCACTGATCACTGTCTGTATGGTAAAAGTTGTTCATTCATTGTGTCTGAGCACAAATGGAATAATTCTTGAAAACTACACAAAATCATTTTCATGAGCCATATTTACCATGGCAGAGTTCAATATTTATATTGATTTGCTTAGGGATACCTATTGCAAAAGATTCTATTTTATAAGCAGTTAGACAGATTGCATTTAATAGGAAGAATGTGTTCCATGGATTAAATATGTGCTCAGAAAATAGGAAACTGCTACTTTTTGTATCTCATAAAAATGGTAATGCAACAATTAGCAGGGTCATATTATAAAGCACAGACTTTACTCTAGCTTAATGGATCTAGGGATATGCATTCATCAGCAAGGATGGATTTAGCATAAAATGACATGTAAATGAATTGATGACTGATCATAAATTAATTTTAGTGCTGAAGAAGTAATAGAGACACAGCAAGATGCCACTTTATCATAGTATTTTACTGCTCAGCAACATTTGAGCAACTACTTCATGTTCTGTGTGCATTTCTTTTCTAACAGCTTGAATAAATTTGAGAAATTTTTGTGCCTTTCAGCAATATGGAAACCAAAAAATCTAGAAAGATTGAAATTGCAAACACAAATAAATTTGGCTAAGTGACATAAATTCATTTTTCATTAAATGTTTATGAAGGGCATTAATTATGGTTGGACCTGTGAAGTACCAAATATGTATGTATGATTTTTACCTCCTTTTGTTTAGTGTTTCCTGCCTCAAAATAAAAAAAATAAAATGTAAGGGTTTATTTCAGGTGTATACATTTAAATATTTGGGCATTTATGCCCAATATTAGCCCTGTAAGACCAGGTCTATTTTTTGAAGTGTGATCGTATTTATAGTCTGCATTCAGATCCTCCTATTATTCTTTCTTATTTCAATGGTACAATGACTATTGCCCCTTTTATTCCACCATCACTTCCACTAAAATCAATGGACATTCTTTCTTTGTAATCATGACAGTAGTCAGATATATCCAAAAGAGGATAATGTCTTTCTCCTGTACAGAGGCTAAAGGAATTCTGTAACTGATATCAGCTGAAGTAGCATCAGTCCCCAAGGACTTCGTCTGTACTTCACAAACATAAGCAGTCTAAGCCTGTTCCATCAAAAACCTGCAGAGGAGCAGGGGCTTAATACTAGCATGCACTTAATGGTCTTGTGAAGGAAAGCACATAAGCATACACATACAAGTCCCAGTGACATCATTTATTAACTTTAAGCATGCCTGTAGAGTTTGGTGCGTACAAAAAAGTATTTAATGGAATTTTCAAAAGTGTTAGGCTTGTTGTGGGCAGCTTTTACTTCACAAGCGCGTTAGGGTTTTTTTTCCTCAAGTAAAGCCAAGAGTACACTTCACAAAGAAAAATAGCATTTTTACTGCCTGCAAAATGCCACTAAAAGCAGTAGCATGCAGTCTACAAGAAGCTAGCACCTCTATTCCCCTCACCTTTCCCTGAGAGCAAAGAAGCTTTCTGTTTGCATTAGCACCAAGAGATATTTTATGGAGCAAGAAAACAGAGTTCAACTTTTCACAGAGTTGATTTTGTTCTGCATAAAGCATTTACTGCTGCTGTCAGCAAGAGTAAAATTTACAGTTGCCAGAAAGCGTAAAAACTCAGATGTGCTCTTGGAAAACACATAGTGAGCTGCATGTAAAGGAGACACTAAAAGCCTGTTTCATTCCATTTCAAAATGCACAGTTGATCTGAAAGGGACGTCAGCATCTCTTATTCTGCCTTTATTCAGAGAGAAACAAATGTGCATCTGATTTGGAAAACAAGAGGCCAGTGGATGCCTTTAAACAAGCAGTCACCATGTGTGCTACATTAATGCAGCTGTGTGGTGGCCTGAGGTGCCCGGGCTGGGCTCCAGCACTCCCATGCCTTCTGGGCAATGTCTGTACCTCTGGAGGGCAAGTTGTTTATGCAGGGAAGCCGAATAGCTCAGGAACCCGTAGAAATAATGTAGAGATTTCACCATTAGCTACCTGGTCAGATACAGCTGTGGGTGCTGTATATGTCTCATGGTAGCTTGCAGACTTTAGCAGTTATGAAGAGTTTTGCCTCTGCTTCCAGCAACCAGAATATCATGGAATCACAGAATGGTTTGGGTCAGAAGGCACCTTTAAAGATCATCTAGTCCAACCCCCCTGCCATGGACAGGAACATCTTCCACTAGATCAGGTTCCTCAAAGCCCGGTCCAACTTCACTTTGAACATTTTCAATGATGGGGCATCCACAACTTCTCTGGGCAACCTGTTCCAGTGTCTCACCACCCTCATCATAAAAATTTTTCTTATATTCCATCTAAATCTACTCTCTTTCAGTTTAAAGCTGTTGCCCCTTGTCCTGTCACTACAGGCCTTGGTAAATGTCTTTGTCCATCTCTCTTACAAGCTCCCTTTATACATTGAAAAGCTGCAGTAAGGTCTCCCCAGAGCCTTCTCTTCTCCAGGCTGAACAACCCCAACTCTTTCAGCCTTTCTTCAAAGGAGAGATATTCCAGTCCTGTGATCATTTTCACGGCCCTCCGCTGGACCCGCTCTAACAGGTCCATGTCTCTCTTGTGCTGGGGAGCCCAGAACTGGATGCAGTACTCCAGGTGGGGTCATTGTTTGCTTTAGTTGTCAACTGCGTTGACATCCTCACCCAGTAAAGCTCACATCCCTGCGAGAACTGAGCTATGTGTCCAGCCTGACAGGCACTCCCTCCTAACACAGCTGCTGGAAGAGAGGGAAAGGGGAAGCGATCCAGGGGCAGAGTGCACTGTTCCTAGCCTTGCTAATGCATGCTGTCCATGGGAATGCAGAGGAATTCAGGAACAGGGCTTTCCTATAGGGTTAACCTGAAAAATTGGCAGTCTGACAACAGCACACTACTGATAACTAAAATTTAGCTATTGCTAAGAAAACCTGGCATGTCTGTGAGTGTGTTGAATGATAGGTATATGCACATGCATTGGAGAGAGCATTATGGACTTTTGCAGATTTTTAGTATATTTTGTACTTAAAGTGTGGATTATTTTTTTGGACTGGATGAACTTCAGTCCAGCCCTTCAAAGAGCAGATGAAAAATAGCAACTGTTCCTAGACATACCCTGAAAGCATCCCATCCAAATTATGTGTATTATATGTTGTGTAACAGCTGAGTGACTGGTTAGCAAACAGACAGAGCAATGTGAGCAAATGGAAATTCAAACTTAAGTTCCTTTAAAACATCCATGGTCTTGTGCCTATGATAGTGAAAACCATACATACTCTGTTCAGTATATGTTTTTATATGTGCCTATGTAGAAAATAGAGTGTATCCTACAAAACCCTCAGGCCCTGAAACTAACAAGATACATGTTTTCAGCTCAAGTATTGTCCTTTGATATCTGTAGGTCTAGTCATATTTTTCTGTTTCATCTTGTGCTTACATATTTTGCAGAATATGTCGATAAGCAATTGTTTGAAAATGTCCTCATCTATAACATTTCATTTTCTTACATCTTCATGAAGTGTTTTATCTGTAGTATCTCTTTTCATACATCATCAATAACTGTTGCTAAGCCTTTTTACTCTCCATTCTCTACGATGTCCTATCACACTTTGATTGTTAGTTCAGAAACTGCCTTCGCAGGGGAAATTCAGTTTTAGCCTTCCCTTGCCGTTATCTAGGCTTCCTTAGATCTGTCTGCATCAGGTCGAGTCTGTTTGGAAAATAACAATTTTATGTGTGCTCTTGGCAAGCAGAATCAAACTCTGTCACTCTCTGTTGCACTTAACACACTTTCTGCCTGTCAGACCTCCATAGACCTCTTCAGTTTCTTTTCTTGTATCTTAAGAGTGCATGGACTTTTGTTATTATAGCCTGCCACTTTGCTGACATTAAAAGGTTTGGTCACTGCAGCATCACAAAATAATCCATTGTTCGTGGGCTTTGTGGTGCAGCATGCTACTGACTAAATTCCAGTATTCATTTGTTATACTCATGACTTATTTTTGCAGGATATTTTTAATAGTTGACACCACTGTTAGTTAATTAGCCTATCAATTTGGTACTAATAAGCAGGTCATTATTGATTTACTAGTTAACAGTTTTGAACATAATAATACTTTCTTCAACATGGATTAAGAAAAGGCTTTGAAGAACATGACTTACACTGCTACACATCTTATGTACATTTACATAAATTCACCTGTGCTAACTGAATAGTAAAGTCAGGGCCATGATGTATCTCTCCACATGTGTTTTCACCTTTGAAAACCGGTTCTCTGCAGATTCTCATGGGTTCACTGGGCTTTTTTTTCAACATATGCATGCCACTGTTTTTAAAAAGCATATTTCAGGTATTTAAAGATAGGTGCCTGTGCTATCTCAGAACAATATGCTGTGTCTACACAGCACTATGCAATGTCATGCAGCAGCTCAGGTCCCAAAAGCAGTCTGGTAGCTCTACATCTCAGCTGGACTTGGTAACTAATTAGCATGGCTGCCCTTTTCCTGGAGCAAAGCTAGGTACTTGGTGCTAGCTAAGTTTCCTTTGCCTCCTGCTCCACTGCACAGTGTAGAATTACCCTGTGACATTTACCCATGATTTTTAGCAGTACAGAACACCATCAACTCCATCTGAAGCCACAAAAGAAACAGAATTTCAGTACTTTGAAAAAACTCTGAACTGAGCGATAGCTTTTGAAAATATATTGTACTGCCACGTTGGGTGGCTGATCGATGCTTCATGCACTGGAAAAAAAAAAAGAAAATATAAATGAAGAGCAAATAAAATGAATCCTTCCTTGACTATTTTGCTCTTTACGTTTTAGTTATGTCAAGATTTCTATATTTCTTTCATGTGCTTTTTCTGGTATCTGGTTTTCTGACTGCATTTTTATGATGTTATTATCACTTTCCTCTCCTGTGGTGGTGTTAATCCATAGCTAGAAGGTATCATGAGGCCAGCATTGGCTTAGTGACTGACTCAGTATTAAATCTGAGTATATATTTGCTTTGATCTTGAATGTTAATTATTTCTAACCTTTTAAAAAAGTAACTTTAATCCACTGGAATGAACTACTTTAGGTCAAGCCTTCTTCAGGCCATTAAGATGGCTCATCTATTTTAAGATTTTGATTGCGAAACTGACATAATTCCAGTCTTGTACAGGATAGCTCTTGAAGCCCATGTCTGACTTCAGCCATATCTACCGAGACTTACACTTGTGCTGTCCTAAATTAAGATTTCATTTTGCAAATATCAAACTAGGTACTGATTTTTAATAAGTCAAGTAAAAAAAAATCACATTCATTTCAATCCTAGGGAAAATCTATTAACTTTCAAAAGAATTTATTATGGAGCCTTCACATTTGTAGAGAATATGTATCATTTTGTTTACAGGATCAAAGCAACACGGAGCAAGCTATGAATGAGATCCCACTTAGCTTTGATAGTGTTCTTTTATACCAAGCTCTGTCGGATAAACTTTGGGTTTCCTGTTGTGAAAGGACATATTAAGTGGGTCTTTAAGCTTTAGATGAATACTGCTCTTTGGTACCAAGCTCTGCCAAATGAATTTTGGGTTTCTTATTGTGAAAGGACTTATTAAGCGGGTCTTTAAGCTTTAGATGATCAAAAAATATCAAATGTGCACAACTCACTAGACCCCTACATTTGTTTTTAGGTTCAATGGTAAATGGATGGGGTTCTGCGTCTGATGAGGACCGTAACTTTTCTAGTCATAGATCTAGTGTAGGTAGCTCCTCAGATGACTCGATCTTTACCAGCGGCAGTTTTGCACAAGCACTGGTTGCAGCAGCAGATAAAGCTGGTTTTAGGCTGGATGGAACCAGCCTGACAAGAACAGGTTTGTAGACTCAAAGTCGATGCTTTCTGCATGAAGGGTGTCTCTGCCTATTCTTCTCTTCTTTTCAGTGAACCTGCGTCTCACACTTGTCTAACATGCATGGAATAAGGTGGATGGAGATATTTTTATCAGTATATTTTAAATGAAACCTTGCATTATGTTTCATTTTTAGTGATTTGAAGTAGTGAATAGCACAAGCTTTTAATCTGCACCTTCAGTCTGCTGCAGTTTCCCTCTGTGCTGACTCTGCTATAGATTTACTGACATACGCTCTGTTTAATATTTTGGTGAAGAGATCACTAATTCTGCCATGCAGTCTTTGATGATTTCATTTTTTGCAAAATCTCCTCACAATCATTCACATTTCCAGTGATGAACATCATGTTTAAACTATTATCTCCATCCCTGCTCTTCTGTTGCATCTCTTCTTGCAAAAGTGTATTTTTCTGTGAAGTTTTTCTAAGCATGGGGGGAATTGGTGTGCTTTTATTGTTAACAATACAAACTGTTTAAAAGCTTTATTGATAGCTGATTTAAAAAATACTTAATTCAAACAGTTAATATATTTTGATAAAATTTAATTTTAATTATGACAACTGAATCTGCCAAGTTAAATGCAACAAAGGTAAAGTGACTATTGCTTTTCTTCAAACATGAATTAATGAAAAGTAAACATAATTTAGTTCATATTTTTAAAGCTCCATATATTTAATTTCTAGCAAAAAAAGATAAGTAGAAATTATTTTTAAATATTCTGGAAAAAAGAATGTATTTGCATTTGCTTAGTCTTATCAAAATAGCAAAAATAACTAATTATTTAAATCCACAAACCTAATAGCAAAGTATGAACTTGGGTCATATTTTTTTTATGCTTTCTCAGCTGATTCCTGCCCACAGGTCCCATAATGTTCCTGTCATTTAAAAGTTTTTACTCTATCTTCAAGCAAAACAGTGTGCATTTATGAGAAATGTTTCCGCATCTTAGGGCTGAAAACCGCAGGCTTTCTGCATGCAATGACTTCATGGCAAACACTGCCTTTTAGGAATGTTAGGAATGAAGAAAAGAATCGATGGCAAAGTCCTATGTCACCAACAAACTACAGAGTGAACAGATAGAGCTTTTCTCAAATCACTGGGACTTTTGCCATTGACTTTGGTCAGACATAATCATCCTTAAAAGATAGTTATTTCACCCTTAAAAGTAGTTAAAACCCTCACTTGCTTCTTACACCAGTGGAAAATTGACTGAGTAAATCTGTCTCATCATTTGAAAAAAACAAACCAAAACAAAACAAAAACTGATGTAGACCTTCACTCATCTACTACGGGCACATTTGGCCAAACTATAATTTAAAATGTACTGTTTCGCTTGAAGAGTCTCCTAAACAGTCTTGAATGAAAGGAGAAAATCCTTCCCAACCTTTTTTTTTGTGTGTTGTTCTTGGCCTCAGTAAAAGCTAACGCAAAGATTCATCTGAAGTTAACGTCGCTTGTATCAGGCCATTGAGAAGTACAGCTTCCACCACAAACACACACATAACAAAAGTAAATGGACACACAAACACATATACACTTTTAAATAAATATCATTTCTTACTGTAGCTATGTAAATGGAAAGTACAAGGAAAGGATGAGAGCCCTCTTGTCAGTTATATTTTCCTAGCTTAATTAGGTCACAAATGCACTTAAACTGAGTACTTTCATGTAATTCCTCGGACAGACTGTTAGAATTTAGGGTACAACAAATTAGCAACGGTTGTGGTAGAAACTATGATTATTACCTTCTTACTCTATTAATGATCCAGCAGGCAAAATGGAAACAAAATAAAACCCACAGGTAAACAAAAAGCCCTCCCCTCTTTTCCTCACAAAAACCTCAGCAAATGGAAATAACTCCCCAATGCTTACTGCAGTTTCATCACGATATGATACCTCCCAGGGTAGCACGGATCAATCAGACATGCCTATTACAGACCTGCTGTACCACAGCAACGCCCCCATCGTGCAAAATGGTGTTTTGCAGTGGAGAAGCAGCAGTATTATTTCTGTTCATGGCTCTGGAGGGAGTCTGAAGGTCCTGACTCTTTACTCCTTTTGCAGTCTGGACAGTTATTTTCACCCCATCAGCACAGCTGTGAAATATTCTCACTGATATGAAAGGAGAAGTCCAACTGGCTAGCCTCACGTGGGTGTGGTTGATCGCCAAGCATAAGAGGCACTGGTAAATCCAGGCACAAGGTGTCTCTCCTGCCAGACGCTTTGATTCCAGTTTCTAGAAGCCATCGTGTGATTTGCCATGAAGTTCAGAGAGTTTTCCTTTTTAACGCCCTTGGGAAATTAAATCAAGAATTAGTGGATTCATCCTTGTCTCCATTTATACACACTAAATCTACTGCAGAGAGTCTGGCACTGCTCAGCAGTTCTTACTGGAAGGGCTGCACACAAATACAAGATGCTGTAATCTGTTATTAGGTGCATTGAAAAATGTGTTTTGGGAGCCTGCACATCATTTGTGTTTGCCCCACGTCTGATTTAGGTCAGTGCTATTTATTTTCCCTCATTTTCGTGGAGGGATAAAAGAGAGAATGTTTGGTGTCTATTTCTTTTTCAAACCAACATTCTGAATGAATAATCACATTTTTTTAGTCAACAGAATAAGTCTGAAGAATCTTCATCCTGCACTCACTAGTTGCACTTGCATGTTGCGAGTTTATTTTTGCAAAACATCTGTGCACTGTGCTGTGAGCTAGGATGGAATTTCAGGCTCATATCTGAATTTCTTTGCATTAGCAGTCTTTTTTTTTATTTTTAAATGAAATTTTAATATTTTTTCTGTGTTCATCTGCTGTTTTATCCTTATCTATGAAACAAGGGCTTGATCACTTCTTTGTCTGGCTGCAGCTGTGCCAGCTATAGAGGTTAATGTTTCCAGCCTTCCCCCAAATGTTTATTACTGCTTTCTCCCAGCTCCAGAATTAGCTGCTTGGGTGGGCGTTCTGTAACCCATTTCAGATAAAATGAGCCAGGTTAGCAAAGGTATACTTTTCATACTGTTCAAGTTCAATTGGGCTTATTTTGGTAGAGGAGAGTTAGGGAATGTCCACATAAGGGATTCAAACGTGGTAACCTCCAATAGCTGGCAGTGACATGCAGCTGGGAGACAAGCTTGCCTAAGAGCATTGTCCTCCTCAAGGTGCACATCAGTCAGAAGGTAGAAGATCAAGCCCGAGACAGTCAGGAAATCTCTGAAGTCAGATACTGAGATGTTATTCTAACATGTATGTATTAATATGAAACACCATGTTAGAGAGATTATGGCTACTTTTTTCACTTTGCCCTCTTTGCACTGAGAATATTTCAAATAGTGTAGCGGGTAGCATATTACTCCTGATTAGGTTTATCTAGATCAGGTCATTATGTGACGGTATGTTGGAAGCAAGCACATCTGTTGAAAGGTTTTACTAGAAAACATAACTCACAGCAGGGTAGACCCTGGTCTAAGTTAACCAGAAGATAAAAAAGCTCCTTACTAGCTTGGGGTCAACTGACCAGAAAAATAACAAACGGCCATTTTGCCACTTTCCATCAACTCTTACACCATTTGGGCCTACAGTAGCACTGAAAGAGCAGAAGTTCTGACTGGCTTATACATTTTCCACTGCAGATAGGATTAAAACAAGTAAGAATTTTAAGTACCAGTTCAAACAAATTAAAATGTTAACATTCCCAAGATACTTGGCAAGAATGACATACAGATGAAAAAAAGAAAGTAAAAGATGGTGATCTTTAGTTTTCATCAGTTATTATTAAACAATAAGCCTAGTTAAGTTAATGGAATAAAAATATCAAAATAAGAGGAAGTGAATATAGTAAATGAACTGTGCTCCCATGGTTCCTGTCGTGATGCTTTTAATGATCTGCTCCATAGAACAGCATCAAAGTTTGGGGTTTTTTTTAAGAGAAATCACGTAGCTTGATTAGTCTATATATAGATTAAAAAACCTGAGGAATAAATTCAGTCAGAATACATTTTTTTTTAACGTATAAAAATACTGAAAATGAACAGGAAAATTTTAGCATTTAAATATACCCCTATCTTTATTTCTTGGGAAAAGACAGCCCTTAAGTATACAAACCTACACTGCTACGTAGCTTGCAAAATCAGTTATGTTTATCTCACTGGAGTTACTCCAGATATACAGTGCATATGGGAGCCCCTAAAATGAGAATCTGGCTCGGCAAATGTGAAGGTGGAAGGCAGGAGGAGATAAATTTGATATGATTGTAGAACTGTTTTCCTTCCCTGCTCAAGGCTGAGGAGTTGTTATGACACATCTGTTCAGCATACAGAGCAGGTAGAAGTTATATGGCATACAGTAGTTTTATCACAACAGATGGAATGATTTTAATTATAAAAGTTAAAGACTAAAGAATGCCAAATTTCTCACTGCGCTTGTTGTGGTGTGTCTTAAAGCAGTTGTCATCAGTGGGTACCTCGAGGGGACACTTGCTTGCCTCTGAGAATTAGACCAGATTTAATGTTTCAGAACAGACATTAATAGAACAGCCCATTTCAAGGCAATAACATTTTGTCATCTGGTTTCTCTTCTTTTTAGGCAAAGCATACCCTTCCTCCCAAAGACCTCGGCCGAGCAGTCCTTTTTCTACTGACAGCAACACCAGTGCAGCTGTCAATCAGAGTCAGAGGCCGAGGCCCACTAAAAAACACAAGGGAGGACGGTTGGACCAACCCCCCTTGCCTCATCGTAGGGAGGGAATAACAGATGGTAAGTGTTGTGGTGTGAAGTCCCTGATGATAACCTGCAGGTGTGTAGAATGGGAGAACGTAAAGCAATCTTTTAAGGAATATATGTTACGGTGAATTATTTGTTTGGTGAAGCGGGGTCCCCAGCTTGCCACGTGAGCAATATTGCAATGCTAGCAGTGTGGAGCTTGGTTAAGTGAATCTTCAAGGAGTTTTCTTTGTTTCAGCTCTGAATGTGTCAGCATCTCTTAGGTTTTCTCAGATCTCAATATAAATCTTACCCAAAAATGACTGCATTGCACATGGGTTGACATTAAAAAAATGGCCTGTGGGTAATTTTACATAGAATGAAAGTAGCCTCCACCAGCAGTGGAATTCCTAAGGACAAGTGTAGAGCCAGTCCCACAATACCCTGTTTGGTTTGTGCTGTTTTGACAGCCACCCAACAGCTATAGCAATACGTGCCACGCTTTTCTCAAGATTCTGCCTCATGTCTTGTCCGTGCTGCTTCATTCCTGACATCTACTGACCTCAATAACTTTGTTTCCCTCTTTGACATCTCCACTTCTCTCTGACCACTGCTTCTGATCTGGAAATTTCAGGCATGTCTGTTCTGCTCTTCTAATGACTAAGTTCAGTCTTCCATTATCTTTGTCTACCCCCTCTTGAGTTTGGCAAAAGGTGCAATTGCTGCCTGTTACTCTTTGAGGAGGACTGGGTAGGAAGGTGGCCGGCTGGCTACCTCCCCTTCATTTCTTCTGATCTCTGGCCTGGCCCCTGTAGGTGTTGAAATGATCAGAGGGGAGATGCAGGCAAATGGATAAACAGCATTAAAGGAACGACTAAGGATACTGTAATGCCATGCAGATGGAGACATGATCACTTTCGTCATGCTGACCTCTCTTTCAGCATTCAAAGCAGGGAAATTCTGAGAGCTAGACTGTCCTACCTGCCTCAGTGGCCCTCATAACACTATCTGGATCACAGGAGTGGGTGTGATGCCAGTGAGTCTATCTCATAATCTTAAGTACATCCTGACAAATCTTCCAGTGTATGGGGAAGGTGTAAAAATAATAAAAAAAATACTTTAGATTTTAGTATAAACATCCTCCTTATTCTAGTAAAAATTACTTGAGAAACATAGAATCATAGAATATCTCGAGTTGGAAGGGACTCATAAAGATCATCAAGTCCAGCCCTCTTCATTATCTTCTTTGGACAGGTAACGTAATAAATTTGATAGAGAGTATATTTAGTTTGGTTTATTTATAACATGCTATTTATTACTCTAGGTACATGTAGATTAACAGCTTGCAAGGTGGACTGTGGCCACTAAAACCACCAGAGCTCTCCTCTTAGTCATGTTATCAGGGGTACAGATGCAATTTTGCAGTATGCTCTGACAGATTCCTTGTTTGTCAGACCACAAAGGTAGAGAACAGATTCTGGAAGTGAAAGTCTTCCCTGAAGGGGTTATCATTACATCTCATGCTCTATGGCTCATCCTCGCTACCATATTATTTGGGAAAACAGCTTAAAGTAGCTTAGACTCCACTCATATGGATCTGAATTAGTTTAAACATTAATGCCCTCCCCTTCTGGATATATTCCAGAGGCCTCCCTGCTACACAGATCCATTAAATAGATGTGTCTATGAGAATAGTAACTGGAAATTGTGGGTCGCTTGCGGTGGTATCAATACTCTTTTTGTGCATATGTCAAGTCAACACTTTCAGGTGGCATATCCTGTCACCCTGAACTATGAACCTTTTGGACCACAAATTTTGTGTACATGTGAGTTTGTACTGCACTCAGTATGGTGGGACCTTAACCCTTGTGCTTTTGAATACTATTGCTATAGAAAAGTTTAACAATAATGTGGGTACCAGAAAATTAATGGGAATCCAGTTCAGGTCATAAGACAGATGGAAGTGTGACTCCTCGGGGAGTGACTCCATCATAAAATCTGGCATTGTTTTAAATTAGTAAAAGAGATCAGATTTTAAGATTTATTTTAAAAAAGAGGAATCTTCTATTGTCTTTTATTTATACTTTATAAAATACTAATCTTATTGGAGTTTCTTTCATATATTTGAGTCAGAATACCAACGATAGACCATTTCCTTCAACAATCCACCTCTCAGACACAGGCAGTAACCGTAACAGCTTTTGGACACTGTTTGCTTAACATCAGTCTGTTATAAACCTGGTTAAAGTCCTTACTATATGTTCCAAAAATTTATAATGTCCTGGAGTAATAGAGGATCCTTTCCCATCCTCTCTTACCACAGGAAGAAACAAACACAAATTGTACATTTTTTCCACTTCAACTCTTACTGAATATGAGTCATTAAAGTGTAATGGCAAGTCTGAATAATAGCTAAATTTGCAAAAGTACATTTGTCAATTAAGGAAGCTAAAGATTGCTGCTGCCACCTGTGTGTATGTAAACAAACTGAATTTAGGAACCTCTGGTATACAGAAATTAAAAATGGTAACTGGATGCTTTGTGTGGAATATTTCGATGAACTTTACAAAGAGAGACAATACCACTATGTTTAAGCTATGGTTAGAAAAAATAGGTAGGAGAACCTGGGATAGATCCAGCAATTCTAAGCCCTAATCCAGGCCAGTCTCTTCAGTCCTGGGCCGTCCTGATTTCAGTGGGAAGCATCACTATACATTTTTCTCCTGGTTTTCAGTTGTCTTCAATCCATTCCCTTACAACTGCTTCCTCTTGGATTTGTCATACGAGAACATACTTGCTTTGTCAGTCGTCTCCAAATTCCCAAGCTGGATGAGTCCTAGCATCCTGTGTTTAAGTCTCATCACATACTGGATATCTGTCATTTTAAATTTTTGTTGACCAAGTAAGCTCCAGCCATGTCCTTTCTCTGCCCTTTCCATTACACTTCCTGAGCACTTCCCCCTTGCTAACTGTAACCACGTGGGACGGTGCAAAAGACCGAAGGAACTGTAATATTTAACACGTAGCACACTGATCCCCGACTATGTAATCGTATGAGGGTACAACTTCATGCTTACTTTTGACAGCAATCCACACAAATCCCCTAAAAGCCTGCTTCTTAATTTTCTTCTGTCGCAGGTCAGAATCCTCTAGAGACTGACTCTAGATTGAATCTTCATATTTGTCTTCCTGTACAACTTGTTTTTTAACTTCCCCATCCTAAAAGACCACGGAGACAACAGCAAATCCACAGAGGAAGAATACCTTATGAATCCCTCAAATGATGAAAAACCTTCATTCTGAGCTCACAGTCCGCTATAAAAAACAAATAGGAGGGTTTGAGTTCTAGTGCTGAAGGAATAATTTGTTTTCTTGGAAACAGTGTGTTAATGAATTGCAAAACAGTGGAATCTGCCATATAGGTGGTGGCATGGTAACTGCATGACTGAAGATAAAAGTTCTTCCTTAGTTGAGCATGATGTTTAAAAAACCCAAAGAGGAGGCAGAAGGGAAATGTAGTTAGTGGTTAAAAAGGAGAACTAGAACTTAGGATTTCTGTTAGCTTTGCTACTGACTTGCTATCGTGTATTACAAATCAGTTTTTGTGGGGGTAGATCACTGCAGAGAAGATGCTTACTTTCTGATGCTAGAAAGTGGTTCAGAAGCTTATTAAATGTCGCAGTAATTATCACCCCTAGGAAAACAAATCACTGGCACAGGTAGAAAGGGATGTCCTTATACTTTTTGGTTCTGTAACTTGCTGCTTTTTCCAGCTAGTAATGAGAGGCTGTGCCAAAGCTTGACTGGTGCCTGAATCATTCGGCCAATGCTCTGCCTTCTAAAGGAGGGCTGGAGTAATCCCAGGCCAAACATCCATCTGCCTCTTATCAGGCACTCTCATGTCCTACAGCTTCACAATCACAATCCCTCCATTACTAAATCAATAAGACCGTCACCCCCCCACCAATGCACTTACAAATTGCCTTGCAAGTTTGAAAATTCTGCCATTAGGGGCTGCAAGTGGTAGTCTGGATGACATCCCCCTGGCCTAGTAAGTTACTAGCTCAATGTGGGTATTTTACCTGGCACCTGGAAGATAAATGTCGTTTAGATGAAAGTACAGTGATAATCAGCGATACCACTTTGGGTATCCTCACTGAAAATCCTGCTGACGTCCCTAAATTTCTAGATTCAAAACTTCTCTGAAGTGATTGACATGATGGAATGAGTTGGCTTGCCTCTATGTGGTAATAAGTCAGCTTGTTAGGGACTGAGACTACTAACTTGTCTGATCTCTGTTACCCCTTTATTAGCAGCCAAAATGCCAACCATTAACCATCACGTATATGCATACTCACAAGCGTGCGTGGAGACACGTGCATAGTCACATATGGACATGTTAGGCTGAGAAGTGAGAGGAAAGGAGAGGTAAGACTGTTCTCTGTGGCATTGGAGGAGGAGACTCGTGACTCCAGATACATGGGGTCTTTATATATGCCCAGGCAAGATAACAGAGCATGTTTAGTAATTTACCTAAGGCAGAAGGTTTGCACTACAGGATTTAAGTTGTAGAGCAAATAAAAAGCTACATTTCCAAATGAAGCTCTCTTCCAGCTTCTTTTATTAAAAAGGAAAGGTAGGTGTTACTGTGACAATCAACTTGAATAAGAAGGTGAAAAAGCAAATGGTTTAGTCAGGTGATGGTTGGCTAGAATTAGTAACTGTTCTTACAGATCTTCTCAGACATGTCTAACACAGTTCAGTAAGTCTGTACTCAGGCTGGAGCCAGCTTGCATTAATTCTGTAGTACCTGTAATTCTTCTAGAATTGTGTGAAGCTTCATCAGAAGCTAAATTTTATTTTTCATTTCAACTCATCCACAGGTCTAAAACATAAAGAACTTTACAAACATGGTTTTTCATTTCACTTTCATGCATCAGGCAATCATTATGCCCATTTTGAGGATGGATAAAAGCAAGAATCAGGTTAACAGTAGATCAGCAGCATAAGTCTACAGTAATTCTAGGAGTTGCAGCTATCTTTAGAACATGCAGTATGGTTTAAGTACAAACCTTCTTTCCTTCTCAGTATCTAATTAATAACAAGTATTAGACAGCAATTCCTGAAGAAGGGTACTGTATGTTAAGAAGTTTAATACTGCAATAATTTTAACTTTTTTTTTTTTTTTGCTATGATACTACTTAGAAATTTTGTTTCTATTGAACGGTAAATATTTTATCCTGGAAAACTGCATTGTCAGATGTCATGTTATGACTGTGTTTATTGGATTCAATGCATCTCCATAAAGTGCTTATAAATCACAACTTCAGTAATTTCTATTTCAGATTGCATAAGCAGATGCCAGTGTTGTGGTTCTGTACATTAACTGGTTATGATTGCAATAAAATCAATTATAAGAAATGCCATTTTGGAAGCCAACACTATAAAGCAATTTTAACATTGGCAAGCTCCCATACCCTCCCGCTTCCACCTACAGTAACTCAAGTATAGTCATTGTCATGAAGGGTCACATCTATATTCATAACTAAAAATTTCTCAAATAAATTAGTGCTGAACATAAAGCATACACCAAGCTCACTGACAGATTATTATAAGGCTGTTCTAGCCAGAAGATAGATATCTTAATCTGGGGTATAGCACTTCAGCTGTGAACAAAGGTACGGGAGCAACATCAGATACAACTTCTTTCCCTTGTAGACACAAATAACCCACACGTCCTCATTTATCTGTAAGAGACAATGTTGACCAGAATGACATCTCAGCAACTGTGGAAGCATTTCTGCCCCATATATGAGATAAAAGTATCACCTCTAACAGCAAGGACATGAAAAAAGTCTGTGTAGCATTATATTAATTTGGATTACAGCCTTCGAAATAAATTCACTCCAAAGGCCTCCTCACCAATTTATAAAATTAATTTCAGTTTCACTAGAGTTATAAACATCAGACTTTCCTGCAGGCAAAGCAAAGGTTTTCTTTTCCATGCCTTTTATTGAGCCAAGTTCAATTCCTTGACAAACCTTGACAACACTGTAAGGTACAAAAGACTAGAAAGCAGGACAGACCCATATCTAGTGCAAACTAACATAGGTGCAGTGAAGTTGGAGGGGCTGCACAGATTTATTTGGGCTATGCATTGCTCAAAACTAGAATTATCAACAGATGTTCTTCATATAAAACAGGTATCCTATATGGGAGAGTTTTCATTACAATACTAAAGGCACTTCCCTTTTCTTATTTTTTTTTTTTTTCAAATAATCTGAGGCTTTTCTGGACTATAAGAAGTCTGTCATATAGCTTACAGGAAAATCTTACATTTAGAATTATAATTATCCAGATTCTATAATTACCTTGGGTCAAGGACTAATAAACAAAATGTACTTTTGCCTCCACAAATGTGATTAGAAGCTTGATCTTCAATTCTACAAGCATCTTAGTAGTCCAAGTCATAAACTTGAAAAGATCAAGAGTTGTTAGAGACCAGGCAAGCATCTTTCAGTGTTCAGCTGAAATTGTATTTTGATTGGTTATATTTGCAAGACTGCTAAACTTAAGAGTGACCATCCCCTTGCCTGTGAAGAGAGTTGTTAGAGCCCTGGCAAGCATCTTTCAGTGTTCAGCTGAAATTGTATTTTGATTGGTTATATTTGCAAGACTGCTAAACTTAAGAGTGACCATCCCCTTGCCTGTGAAGACTCTAGCTCTTGGCTGAACTTTCAAATAGTGCTTGAATAAAACACTCACCTGTTGTTTGGTGTTTCCATTTAAACATGCATTTTTCACAGATGTGTTGATGCTTTTTCAATGACAGTAGGTTTTGTGAATAATTTTTCCCAAAAATTTTGTGGAATTTTATGCATTTTGATAAAGTTGTATATTTAGATTTTGAGTTTAAGCCTCAAGCTGAAAGTGAAGCCCAAAGATGGGGGTGATGAAGCAAGGCCCAATATGATGGGGGGAAATTACTCTGTCGACTGGCACAGTTTTTCATAGCCTTTCGTAATTGCTTGCTGTTACTGAAAGAGCCAGATGGAGTATACCCCACAGAAAATAAATCCCATGCTTAGAAATGTAAGTCAGGGCTCAGAGTCTATTGATTTTTATGGAAGTTAGAAAGAGCTAGCAACACAGTAACCTGAGTAAAAAACTAGTGGAAGGTAAAAACACAGTTCTGATTAACATGAAATTTCCTCCTTTTAAAATCAGCAAATGAAGTGATTCATGCCATTTGCAAGGGACTTTCATTTTCAGCATCAAATAGACCTTCTGTTTCAATTGAAATATTAGTTCATCTAAATCTTATTCACGTTTTTTAGATCTTCCACCACCACCCGACCCGCCCCCTGGTCAGGGTTTAAGGCAGCAAATAGTCCCTGGCCAGCGCGGAGGCTCAGCAGAGAGGAAAGGAAGCTCTCTTGAGAGGCAGCATGCACCGAACGTAGATGAAACAAAGAGCTCCCTGGACCGGCAAGCTAGGACGTCACTAGAGTGGCAGCGGCAAACCCAGGAGTGGATAAGCTCTACAGACCGCCAAGAGGATTTCAGGAAAGCCCAACACAAACAAGCCTTCGGATCAGGTGTGTGTGTGCTGCACCAGCCGAGGCAATGCAGACGGCTTCTTGACACTTCTCAGCTGAGGGTTTCTGTATCTGGCAGGAGTCTAGGATCACCTCACGCCCCTCTGTGCCAGCACTGGTGAGGCTCAGGCTGGAAAATAAGAAAAGGCAAAGTGAAATGAGAGCTTGTGATCCAAGGATTTTCCCTCCCGCAACAATGAAATCTCATTAGCACCTAACTCGTTCCATCCTTTACAGTGTTTTGGCAAATAATAATGTCAAGCATAGCGGTGGAAAAAACAGGAACGGTTTCAGGCGGGGAAGGAGAAATAGATTTTTAGAGTATTTTCTGTTGGATGTATTTATTTATACATATAGGGCCATATTTTCTAGTTCTTTCAACCTGCTTCTAAATTGGCAGCAGTTGTTTTTGCATGTCTGCAAGAAGGCTCATCCTTCTGAGCTACTGATGTTCCTTCCAGCTGTATTTAAAACACTGTCTTCTCCTTATTCAAGGATATGACAAAGTAACATTCATCTCTTAGACCTAGCAAGATGACAGCACAGGTTTTCACCTTTATACAGGACCTGCTTGTTGCCGAGTGCTGACTTTATCTCCTAAATGGATTTCAAGTTTGTAAAAATGTGTGCAGGAGGCGATGCTGAGCTGGAGTTGTAGTTCTACAACATTCGCAGATTCCTTCTCTCAGCACAACCTCACGTAAAACCTTCTGTTTCAGGTCCCCTTACTAGGGTATTTTCTTTAACCCACTAATCACATGTTATCCCAGTGCTGATTAGAGTGATACAAGAGGACAATTAAGAAGATTTTTAAAAAAAAAAGTACACTGTACATGGAGCTTTCTGTAGGGCTACACTGTTTCTTCAAGTGTATGTGTAGCTCCTACAGTAACACTAGAGGTACTCATATTATCCATCTTTTTCTTGACTTTATTCTACTATTAATGCTCCTTGTTAATCTAGCACATTAATATCAATGACATTCTAAAAAAAAATACTAGTATACAGGCAAACCTGCCATGGGGGCAGGATTTACTGAATAAAGTCCTCTTAGGAAATATTGCTACCCATATTTAAAATGTAGATATTTTAAATTCAATCCTTATTTTAAAATATAGCAATAATGGTACCATTAAACCCCCCTAATCTTTCAGCTGCATAAACAAGTGAGTGGTTGTTCGTGTTGTGAAATGGTGATGTGAAGTCACAGTTTAAAAATAGTTCATGCTACTTGGTGAAATGGCAATTTTAATTACAAAGTACAAGATGTACAAACACACAGAAAATATCCCAAATATACTTTATACATCTCATTTCTTTGTAAATTATTATTAAGGATGCTCCTCTGTCCTGGTTAGCAAGAACTCCCCTCCTTTTCCTCTGCTTCATAAGTGTACAAATAGAAGTTGACAATTATTCTGTGATACAGAGGGTATACAGTAGTAAAATTCCCATCCTGCAGGACTTGCATTTATCTGTCCTTAAACAAAAAGAACTTGATGTTGACACTTCCAGTGCCCTACACGAGCATTGAATTTAGGGCTGGAGTGATTACAGGTATCTTGTTCTTGTCAAATTCAGGATGACCAGAGCAATTGCATATTCTTTATGCATGACAAAGGGTTCCTCTTAGGAGATGTTATGGTTTTGCCCTGGTGGAGGGGTTCATAAAGTTTGTGCACAAAGTGGGCCAGAACTTCATATCTGTCTGTCTTCTCATCCCAGCTTCTTGCACTACAGTTTTCTTGCTCTGTATTCTTTTCTCTGGTAGATTTAAAAAAGGCTACTCTTGTTTGTGATACTTGTTTATATTACTAAATTTTGGGGTTATAATAATATTAATTGTGCTTCTTCCCTTTTCCTTTATTAATGACAAAGATCTCTGGAAATCTGTCCCAGTTTTCAATATATTTCCAAAAGGAGTTATTATTAGCTATCAGCTTCCAGAAAATAGCTATTTTGATGCTTAGGGGGCTTCATTCAGACATTACTAAGCTGTGAATGAAATCTTGAAAGCAAGACCTTTGGTTTGAAGTGGAATAGAATAAAAATACCTAATTCTGGGAACTGTGTTTCCACTGGTTGCTTTCAGTATAAACAAGATCACTGAGATCCTGCCAATGGCTCATTGTGGAACCGCAGTTACAGTACATCGAACATGACATTCTCAGCTACCCCTCTAAAGAAAGTAGTGCTAGATCAAGTTACAAGTTTTGATAATATTAAAAGCCTTTTGGTTATCTTATGGGGTATAGAAACATTGTTACACACATATATCCTGATTTCACAGGGGCTAGAATTATATCTTCAAATTAAAAGCTCGGTATTTCAGAGAGAAAGGCGTCAGCAAAGCCTCCCCATATTCTTTGCAGGCCTGGGGCATGGGGCACTGTTTTGAGTGTTTAATAAATGTACGCCCATTCTAAGGACTTGAGACAACTACCTTTCATGTGCTAGAATGCTGTGAAAATCTTAGCCTTTATTTTATGTCACAATTGCTTATTTTATAGGTTGCATTTATTTCTGAGGGCACAACAGATAATTTAACGCACCATATGCTCTATAATGATAATGCACTTTATATTTATTCATGGTTGTTTTTTCTCAATATTTCATTGAACCCGAAGAAGGCCTTATCCTGAGTCCACAAACTAGAAAAACAAATCAATTGACCATATATGTCATCTTCAAACTCTTTTGCAATGCTAGTGACTTTTCTTTCCATCCTTTAAAAATGTATCCAGCTTTCTGCTAAACTGATTTATGCCACTTGCTTTATTGCTGCCTTAATGCAAGCTGTTCCATATTTTAGCCAGCCTTTGGAAACCAGGTTTGCATCTAATTCTATTGTTAGGGCTTGATATATAAAGAACAGGTAACATAATTTAGGAGGCTATGGCTGTTAAATGCCATTTTACTGTGTCTTTTAAGCATTTCTTTGTATTTCAGCAAGGACAGCACACGGTCATAGCACGAAACACTGATAATGCCCTTACGTCCTGCAGCGCAAATATTCTGGTCCCCTGGGCAGGGCCAGAGGGAGATACTTTGGCAGAGAAAGAAGTCAGCTGCCTGCCCTCTTCTGCAACAGATTTACCTTACAAATGGGTTCTGTTCAATAGTAGTTCACAGGGGGAATTCCCGTGTCCTACTCACTTGTGGCAGTAGGCACAAAGAATGAAATCCTGGGTTTCTTCCACAAATTTGTTCTCATTTAGCATTTCCCTAAGTTAATTGTACCTCTGCTGCAGCCTTTGCAAAGGCGTCAAGACTGTGCATAAAAGCATTTTTATCTCCTCTTTCTTTCCAACCATCCCCGCCTACTTTTCTTTCTGTGTTCCTGCCCTCTGTCAAAGAAAGTCTGTTTCTCCTCATCAGATTGTTTAGAGTGAAGACAATGGGAGAGGCAAAATAAAAAAACCACCTTTCAGCCCAGATTCACTTTAAAAAAATGTAAGATTCAAGCAGAAGTTATCCCACTGATTACAGAAGGGGCAATTCCTGTGTTTGAGGTTAAGCATGTATACTTATATTCCTTCTTGAATTAAACTGTATTTAGCAAGGTCTCTTTCTTCAGGTTCTGAGACAGCAAAAGTGGATCATACACAGCAAAGAAATAAAACAATGCTTCTATTTTGGTGTTAAATCAGTGCTGCTGTTTTGCTTCTTAGGTTAGGATTATGACAACAATATCTCCTGGAAACTCTAATCAGATGTGATGTCTTGTTTTACTTCATGCTATATGAAGGCATAGAGTCCTATGCTTTATTGGTATTACTCCTGCTCTCGCAAGCAGTTCGTTATTACAGGTCTTCACAAAGGAAGAGGCCAAGTGAGCAAAAGTAAGCCTTTTGCTCATAATGGAACATGAAACAAGCTGCAGGAAGATTTACTCACCCCAAATATTACAACTACTACTACATTGCATAATATAATATTTTCCAATGTAATTCACAACCAGTTAAAAATCTTCAGTGTACTTTGCATCGTTAGAAATTACTGAGCTGCTGGAAGCTAATTAAATTAGCTGATATTGTATTTCTTTATCTAAATTGATTGAGGTAATGTTACCATAATTTAAGCTAAAGAAAAGGAAAAAGCACATTCATGTAGGCTTGAAGCAAAAATCTAATCATAGCTGCATTGTTTTGGAAATTACATGTGCATCTGTTTTTATTAAAGTATCTATGATTCATGATCTATTACTTCATAATGAATCTAGACTTTTTATAATTAATACAAACTAGCTCGTGAGTTTACTTGAAAGCAAGGTTAAATTCATGCTCGTTTCTTTGCCTGTGGGATACAACACTGAGTTGTGTATTTTCTTAGGTAAAATTGCCATACTATAAAGCAAGACAAAAGACAGATATCTGAGGGCAGGAATGAATATGACGTCCGTATAAGAATAGCTTGATTATTCCTATTTATAGGAATTTATTTGATATTTATTTTGTATTGTTTTGTTTTGCTTTTCTAGAAGAGGCACTCGTACCATATAGTAAACCCAACTTCCCATCCCCTGGCGGCCACAGCTCTTCAGGAACAGCTTCTTCTAAAGGATCGACCGGACCTAGAAAAGGTGAAGTCTTGCGGGGAGGTCACCAACGCAATGCCAGTGACCTTCTCGATGTAGGCTATGTGGGATCAAACAGTCAAGGACAGTTTACTGGTGAATTATGTAAGTTTATGTCTAGCTGCAGTTCAAACTCTCAAATAGAAAAAAGAGAAAAATTATAAATCTGTTGTGAAGAGAGGAGGAAGTTGAGTGTGATAATCAGATTAAATTTTACTCAGATCTTTTTGCCTTCTGAGGTGTTTTGCCTGTGATAACAAACAAATGAAGTTCTGTTCTTTGGTTTGGACCAGTTCAAATCTGTGTAAGCCATGCCAACGTTACCTGCATAGTACATCTTTCAGTGTTTAATGCTGGTGAAACACTGGGAAAATTGAAAAGAAATTCTAGTAATTTAGAATTTTCTTGGCAAAGTGTAGTGTGCTTGTCTTGGAAATGCCATTGGCAGTTTTTCTAAGAGGAGCGAATGAAAAGGGTGCTGAACTTGTTGGGCATGGTAGCAAGCTCGTGATGCCTTCTCCTTAACTTTCTGTTGCTTGATGAGCAGTATTCTGCTCTTTTTTACCTTAGATGGAGGTCCTCTTTTTTCAACTGTGTAGCCCAGTTTTTCAGTTGAATATCCCAACTCTTTCCTCAACTTCCCAGGCCAGGGGAATTATTTTCCAAACTTTTTTCTATTATTACTCAGTATCTGTTAAACCTTGTATAAAACCATGTTAATGCTGCGTAGGTGATGGTAGTACTAGATGCCAAAAGGTTTGACTCTGTTGTTTGAAGTCATCAACAGCCCAGCTAGCTCAGGCATACTGATATGTTGACTAGTAAAAGCAGCGTAGCTGTTGGCATGTCTGCCTCCTATATGCTGCAGTCAAACCCTCAGTACCTCCCGACAGTTACTGCCCAGTAGCTTGTAAGAGAGCTAATGGTGATCCACAAACCCTGAAATGTGCTCTCTCAGATACGGTGTTGGTAAGTGCCGAATTTTAGCATCCCTCACTTTTCAACTTAGAAGCGATTAACTCTCTTCTCCCAACCTGTTGAATATTCATCCTGTGCTGCGGTAATATTGCCACAGGCTTTGTTTTGTGTTTTTTCTCCTTATTACAACCTCTTTCTCTCTCTTTGTTTCTCTCTATAGAGTAGTTGAGAAGACACATTGCAAGCTGCTCTGATGGACCATCAGGTCTGAACTCATGGAAGTGATGACACTAAACAGTGCAATGAACATTTTCTTTATTTATGTACTATTAAAAGAACTGTAAATGCAATGTAAAGACACACAGCCACACATATCCCACAGATACTTTACTTGTGTTCTTCTCTTTAATACACCATCCACCTTAAACTATTCCTTGTCAGGAGTATATAAAAAAGAAAGAAAAAAAAAATCACCCTCCAGGATGAAAAGGATTTCCTTCTGTATATAATTTCTTTTGTTGCATTGCTATGCAAGCTCACCTTCTTTTTAGCTATGTTCATATTCATGTCTGTTTCTATTGGTCCGTTGTACTATATGTGAATTAATAGGCTGTGGTGCCATATATTAACTTTTAATTGTGTAACTTTTATGTTTAAAGTTTGCACTGCAATTTTATTTGGTGATAAGCACAAAACTCTACTCCTCATGACATGAAGACAAAAAGAGACTGAATGTGTGAAGGTTTACGTACTGTAAGCTACTTTGGATAATGCTGGATGTAAAGGAGTATGTTAGGTGGTTTTCCATTGGGGTGTAGAAATGAGAAAGTGACAGGCAAAACTGATGTCAGTGAAGACATTAGAGACAGATTTAAATCTTTTTAAAGCAAGCAACATAGTTGCTCTTCCTATTTAAGAAGGGGTCAGAAGTTGGAAGCGTGAGATTAAAGAGTGAATATGAAAATTAAAGGTAGCATGAGATGGCCTAGACCCTTTCAATAGAATGATGCCCTTAGTATCTGTTTTTAGCCATCCCATGCCACTAAGTAAAGGGGAAGAAAAACAAACCTTGCTACATACAGAAGAACTTAAGGTGTTTCACTAAAGCTGGTTTTATATTGCAGTTTTAAAAGACTTATTACCATTCATTTCTCCAACCCAAAATATAAGACATAGATTTCCCAGGAGAAACAAACAATATAAACTCAAGGAATACCTAGTAAGTAGTTAAGGATGCAATTTATTATTAAGACGTATTCAGGCTGCTTCCAAAAAACTGAAATGTCAGAGTATTGTATTTCATCTTTCCAATACATGTACAGTACAATAGAGGATAGAGCTGCACCACTGAAATTCATGACATTAATTGTTTTGATGCAGTCTAAACAAACCTTTATGTTCTGTTACCTGAAGTCTGCAAGAGCTGAAGCTGGATCCACTAAATTTGTAGTAAAATGTTTAGTATTTGGAAGGAAAGCAACAGTCAAATTATTTTCAGCTTGCATTAAGTAAATTTCTGGCAATACAATACATCCAAAAAGTTAGATATAAGCAAAGAAAATCTTTAACCTGTGTTTTAGTGAGTGGCTTCAAACCCTACTATGATGAGGAAGTGATGCATGTTTATACACTTTTTGAATAAACCAAACTCTGTAAGTGGACATTAATGACAGCATCCTGTCTCTTCATTAGTTTTCATGACGTTGCCCAAATCTTCTGTACCTCTCAAATCTCAATGAGTAAATTGTCAAACTTTTCTTAGCATATTGTATGTGGATAGCCCACTCATTTGATGCTTAATTTAAATATTGCATCCTACAGCTTATTTCTGTTAGTTATCTGACCACGAACACAAGTTTCCATTTGAATACCCTTTTCGTATAACCAGTCTATGTTGTTTTATATATTGCCTTGGAGCTCACCAGTATTAAGAACACTTTTAGTAATGGCAGAATTTTAGAAAAGTAAATTACAATGCTAAATATGTGTTGCTTTTCATTTCATTAACTTGTTCCATGATAAGATAAAACACTACAGCCATCAACTATAACTCAGCACTATTGAATATTAAAAAAATGCTAGTTAACTTCCCTAAGATCAAGACTGTTATTTAGCAGGTTACAAACCAAAAAAGTTGAGAAAAAAATGTATGCATTTATTTATATATGTGACCAATGAATATATGTAATTTTCCTGCTTGTTAAACCATTATAGATAAAACCATTACTTAAAAATGTGCAAAAATGTTCAAGCAAGATAAAGAAGGCATCATATTTACATATGTATGGTTTTTATTTTGGTATTATCATATGAAGAGAAGATTATTCAGGGTACAATTCAAATTTAAGTCTCTGGAAAACATTTAACTCAGTCACCGGTAGATTTTTTTTTTTTCCTTTTAATTCGAAAGCTTGTGCTGAGCTTTGGTGGAACACCTTACTCACTATATTCTACTCAAAATTCAGTATCATTAGACATTGATAAAGCCATCCCAATTACTTTCAAATACGTGTTTTATCTCTTCCACTGGAAAGTAAATGTGTGTCAGTATTAAAGCTGTGCAGTACCATGATATTCACTAACTTGTCCATCTGCTTCTGTACATTTTTGTTCATTAATAATTTGCTTACAATATTACATAAGGTGTTGTGTGTATCGCAAAGTGTCTCCATTATCTTACAGGTGATGTCTCTTCTTTTTTTTTCTCTCTCTCTTTTCTATACAGTGTACTTCCAATGAACCACAGTACATATTTTTTAAAATGCCATTTAATTTACTATTTTAAAAGAAGTATTCTTCTTTTTTTTAAAAATTTGAAAACATTTATTGTGAATAATGTGTTTAAAGAAAAGGGATGTTGTGGCAGCACTTAGAATTGTTTTTTAATTTGTTTTTTTAAAAAACTGTTTATTGGCTACAGTTTGTTCACGAAAAAGTATGACCTCTTAATGTGTTTCATTGGTATTGTTAGTGCAGCAAAGTTTAATTGGCATAAAAAGTTGGTTAATAGTACTGTTGAAGTGTGTATTGTATATTTACTGGGGAAAAAATAAAACATATTCACATTTCAAATCTATGTTAAAAGACCTTGAGTAAGGAGTCAATATGTGAAAACCCAAACTGGGAAAATCAGGCAATAATAACATAGACTGAGCTATAATCATCACTGTCCACTTACAGTAACAAGGAACATTTATATGCTGAGTTTTGGACTGAGCTAACAGCTGTCTTATAAATAGGCCAGTGGTAAACATTGCCTGTCATAGGGATTTCTGTTTAAGGTCCTGTCTATATTGGGAATAGTTGTACCAATGTAATTACACTGATACAGCTATTCTAGCGATACATCCTCCGTTTGTAGACATACTATCTCGATGTACAGTAAGGACCGCAAATGCACAGCTTACTTTGCTTAAAGCCCATAAAATAGTGGACATGTAAAACCTGTGTTCAGTGGGTCTGAACCCTTGGACTTGGGGTTTTGTACTGGTGGAGCTACTGCCAACCCAGTACAGAATACCCCCAGAACGTATAGATAGATGCTAGGTCAATCTTCCTCAATCTTTGCATTGACTATATGCTCAATTTTGAATACAGGAGGGCTGAAGGACCAAATAATAAATTGTTACATGTGCTTCAGTGGTGTATTGCTGTATGGGCAGCCATTTCAGTGATGCAAACAACAGACATTTCTTTTTTGTTATTTACTATTTCTCAAGTCCTTATCCAAGTCAGTAAAACCTTTTGAGTAACCTTTGGTTGTCACCTGAAATACAACATAAACACCGTTCCTTGGGAAAAGTACAAAAAAAAAGGAGCATGGAGTGTTTTAAGTATATTGATGCAAAAGGAAGACATGACTGTTTGAAATAATAATATGGTGGCTTATGCTTGCCTCAGCCTGTGCATTGCCAGCCAGGAAAAAAAGGTGGCTGAGAAAGAGTCCTCACAACTGACAGAGGAAAGGTAATCGGGTTGGGGGAGATTCTGGCAGGAACTTTTTCTGTTTTTAAAAAATATAGTCAGCGCCTTTGGCTTTTCTACAATTTATGCAGTTTGGGTTTTTTTATGGTTAATGGCCTTGTGGAAATTAACAGAGGAACTAGAAGGAAGTAAGCTGGCCTTCTTTTATAAAGATTGGGGTAAACTTGTTTGCTGAGGGGAGGATTTTTTAATTTCATTTTTATTTTTTTAACACGTTTTGTGGAAATTAACAGAGGAACTTAAAGGAAGTAAGCTGGCCTTCTTTTATAAAGATTGGGGTAAACTTGTTTGCTGAGGGGAGGATTTTTTAATTTCATTTTTATTTTTTTAACACGTTTTGTTCCGTCTATCGGGAACACGTTAGCTAAAAATAAATTATTTTTGAAAACCATGTGGGCAATGGACAATTCATTTAGGAGGTACATTCAAACAGCAGGAAAAATGGCAAAAAGTAATACTAAAAAAAGGAACCCATACATTGCCTTAGAATCAGCCAAGTCCACTACAGTTTCACATGTAATTCTGAACTGTTGATAATACGTATAGGCTTCATTACTTTTGGTTTCCATACCAAAACAAATTATCCAAAGTCCACAGGAGGCCTAGATCCTTGGGACACTAAATCTGGTACTTTAAATGTGTGGTTAATCCAAGCCGGTGAGACTAGAGTATGCTCGGGGTGTACGAGCCCCCGGCCCTGGCTGCTCGCACCCCAGCAGTCTCCAGCCGGGAAGCACAGGTGGCTTCAGGCTCAGCGGGTTTCAGTGGATGCCTTCGCTAGGCACTTGTCAGGCATCAAGTGTGTAGAGGCAGGGTAATTCACCAAGGATGGAGTTTTTCAAGGCAGGGAAGGTCTCCAATGAGTTAGGCATTGTGGTGATTCACATTGGGACCACTTAGTCAGGCAAGTCTCACGTTTTGGGACCACCCTCCCCAGTCCTTGTCTCAGTGCTGTCCTGCTATGGTCTGTGTGCTCAGTGCTGCTGCTACTCCCTGAATCTGGGGTGCCTGGCATGGGGGGTGCAAGAGTAGAAGAGGCGTGGTGGTACTGGGGGGCACGTAATGCTCTCCATGCATTGAGTGGCTGGATATATGCCCTGTTAGTTAAGAGGGGACCAGGGAACACAGTAGAGCAACGGTCCCGAACATCTGCTCTGGTGTTTCTAGCTCATTCCCTGCTTCTGTTTCAGATGGACCTCTTGCCCTGCCAACCGCTCCTCCACCCAAAATAACAGGTACAACTTAGAGACATCTCATGGGACCCAGAGGAGATGTAGGGCCATGCCTATGTGCTGTGAATATGGGCTGGGGATTTGGGGAGAGCTAGCTCTGAGC
Source organism: Aptenodytes forsteri (assembly GCF_000699145.1). Lineage (NCBI taxonomy): Eukaryota > Metazoa > Chordata > Aves > Sphenisciformes > Spheniscidae > Aptenodytes > Aptenodytes forsteri. Next base: position 5,573,241 of record NW_008794836.1, on the reverse strand, counting down.
TCTAGTGTTGGCATGAGGACTAGATTGCTCTCTAGCTCACCTTTATTTAACTGTGTAGCTACATCCAGGAAGACCCCAGCGGAAAACAAGTTCCTAGAGCGCACCTCAGCATTGCAGCATCTCTTCTGGCATGTGACTCCTCATTCAGTCTGTCTTAGACCATCCTGAGTTCCATGCTGGCTTCTCACCACATGCTGAGGACTGAAATGGCTTACGCTGACATTTAGGCAAGTGAGGTTGTTCCTCTCTCTGCAGCAGAATGGAAAAAAAAAAAACCAACAAACAAACCAAAGAACAAAAAACAAAAACCCCAAACCTTAACCCTTACTTAAACACAAACCTTTTAAAACAATCCTCAAAAATCCTAGAAAACAAAACATTTCAGATGTACATGTTTGGGGATTCCTTTTCTTGGTATTTTGTCTTGGCTACCGTTGAAATGATCTATTTATTTTTTTAGAGCTGCTACACTCTCCCTCCACCCCTCCCATTCTCCAGTACTTATCTTTCAGCTGTAAAGAAGTTATGGTAGGGAATAATTACATTTGTGTACTTTCCGTGTTACAACTTTCAACAACAAGATGCACAGTTGCATTCAGTTCAATTGATCAAAGCCAGATGGGGATGAAATGTCTGTGTTTTTTTTCTAAAAAGGACTGCTACTATTTGTGCTGATATTTGTTCCCCATTTATGCTGATCAGTGCATCTTTTGCCTTCAAGGATGCCATTAGTAATTCTCGTTTGTATTCAAAAGCAGGAATCCATTGTGCAGCACTTGGAGAGCCACTCGGATGCAGGTAAAGAATATAACAGCTTGAGCAAGTGCTAATTAGAACCAATTAAACTTAATTGACCTCCTTTGGCAGTAAAATGCATAATAGAACTTGCTCTGTCCTTGCAAAATGGAGATCTTGCCTCTAAGCATAAGAGTGAAGCACGGTTTCATGTATCAGCCTGTAGTAATTATGTGGGTATAGCAACGAAGAAGTGGCTTGCTCCAATTTGTTTTAATAACTGAGCTCTACTGTATCAGGGCAGTGCAATAAAAGTGAGATTTCTGGTTCAGTCTATTTAAAAACCTAATTTTTACAGAGCAAATGAGCATCCCAAGATACCAATACTAATCTCTAGGAATGAGTTGGCAGCAAAATAGAGAGTTCCTTTTATAGGTAAGTAATGGTGTGAGCATAAAAAAAGGCAGTTATATGCCTGCAAGTTGGAAATGGCTCTGATGCACGGAGGCTGTGTCTATCCTGAGTAGTAGGTGTAAGCTCTGATGTGCCTGGATTGGTGCCTTTTCCAGGTGAATGATCTGCCTACAGTTTAGCATGGCTCCCCGCTGCACCTTGCAATGAGGTTGCCTTCTGCAGACTTCTGCTCAAAAAGGGGCACTGGCATCCATCCATCTGAGGTTTGCGGTGCCATGGGACTGGGGCACAGAGATGGCGTGTGCACCACTACCATAGGCACCAATGTGGACATAGTCAGAGGTATCCAAATAAAAGTAGAGAGAGAAAGAGCAGGGGAGAGAATGAAGGGTAAGAAATGTAAAATTGTATGAATTCAAAAGCATCAGTGGTGAGTGCTAAACTATACATCCCTGTGAAAAGCTGAAAAACTGTTCTTATTCATAAAACAGAATTGATCCCGTTTCAATGACCATGCTTTGCTGACTTTTTCCTTAGCAGGAACTGAATGCGACTGATTTTGTTGCTAGCTTGGCCTTACTATTAACAGCAATAAAGGTGTTAGTCAAGTGGGGACTTTGATGCAACCGATAACATCACTCTTCCTTCAGGGAATGTTCGTGTGCTGGCTTGTTAATGAATTTCTTTCCTAATGAGTATCATTAAAAACCCTTTGATTAGCTATTTGTGTGAATGCCCTTCCTTTTTTCTCTAAGCTGCTACTTGCACTAGTGGCAGCAGGATTTTGCCCTAGGCAGAAAGCGTGCAGCTGTATTCCCTACCTCATGAATACAAGTCTGAGGGAAACTGCAATAGGAAAGAGAGGAGAAAAAAAAAAAGACCTCACAGATGAGTTGAAGTTGTTTTCTATACATGTACAACCTAAGCAGGCCACTAGCATTCAAATGAGAATGTCATTAGGGGAAATGAAGAGCAATAGGTAACGATGGTGAAAGATGTAACAATAATTTACATACACCTCGAGTGCCAACAGGCAAAGAAACAAATAAAGCTATAACCTGGGGAAGGGGAATGCCAGAGAATAAATGGACCGCAACAAGCAAACAAAAAATGCCATGTCATAAAATGTAGCAAAAAGCCTGGAAAACAAAATTAAAAACAAAACAAGGCATTTCGCATCCCAGGCCCCTTAATGAGATATTGATGGCATAGAAATTGCCTACTCCTATGCAAGAAAAAAGGAAGACTGAGAAACACAAAAACAATTAGGAAACAGATTTGGCTATCTAAGGTTTAATAGAAAGAGATGTGGCATAGCAGAGCACAATTAATCACCAATTGACTGAAACACTTTCTTCTCCTGAGCTACTGCAGACATGTCTCCCCGCTCCCAATCTTAAAATGACAGGCACTTGATCCAGTTTGTATTCAAAATAAATCTCTCTCTGCCGTTCCTTCCCCAGCCCCCCAAATCTCCCAGTGAACTGCAGATTCTGATAAACAAACCTTTTGCATTTACTTTGGTGTCACAGGCTTCAAACTAGCTTCAGCCTATCCACCCCCTTCTTCCTTCTTTTCTTTTTTCCCATCAGGTATAAGCTTCATCTACATATTTTCTACCTTGTTGTTAGGCGTATAATGAGGCTTTTCTATTTTTGTCCTTCTTTGCCCAGAAAGCTGTCTTAGACATGTCACACTTAGAGATTTATACTAGTTCATTTTCACGTTTGATCTATGTGGAATATGAAGGTTTAAGTTTAAACTAGGTCACTGGGTGCCTTTAGAGCATTTCGAAGTAAGGGAGAGCCATTGAGGAGTCTCGATTTGAGTGTTTCAGCCCTGTACGCAGAGCCTGAGAAACTCGGGGTGAATGATCACAGTTGCAGAAGGATTATGGCCATATGTCACAACCTGTGTCTACTGTGCCATACGTGATTCTCTGCGTCAATGTGCACGTATTAATAGCAGCACAGGAATGTACCTTAAAACATCTGAAATAATAAGTAACTCTGAATAGTGACAACCTGCGAGTAAATCTTGGGTCTGGTGAAATCTGTGGTAAAATTTTAGCCTTTTCTTCAATCCAGATGAAGTATTAGTTCCCAGTGTAATCTCTGTAGTGTAGTAGCAGATTTTTGCCCATCAAAGGACTGCCTTTCTATCCTGTGTACCTTACAGCCCTGGGACATTCGAACATATTCTGATTTTCTCTACATGAACGTTTGTGTACGTAAAAACCTGTTTCCAAACATGGGGCTTTGAATTCCCTTCTATCGTAGTCCATATGTGCTTTTGGATCTATTGGGAGTTACCCAAATCCCACGTGTTTTCACAAGCACTTACTGCTGACTAAGACTATTCGAAGAACAACTCTTTCCATGTTTTCGTATTCTTTACTGTCTCATGCAGGCCCATGAAAGAGGACAGATACCAATTTCAGCTTTTGGTTGCTGATATGTTACACTTCTGATTTCATTGAGGGATTTAGGAGGCATGATTTCCATAGAAACTGATGTCAATTAGTTAATTGGAAACTAATGGTGAAAGTACTAAACCTCTGAGATCCGGTAAGTATCCTTGTACTTTAGCTGAGGGTAAAACCTTTCAGCACTTGTGCAGCTACTTTTTCTTTAATTAATTGGATCACAGAATTACAGCATTTTGTAATATTCCTAGTAGAGCTGTCTGGTTGAAGAAACTTCGCTTTGAAACTGAGTTGCTCTGATCAGAAACTCCTGCTTGGACCAAAACATGGACCTTTGTGGGACAAGTATATCTTACATGCCTTTCTAGCAGTAGCAGCACTGTTGAAAAAAAAAACCACCCAAAAACAAAACCAAAAAAACGAGTTAGTAAAAGCCAGGTAAATTCAGCATCCTTTAGGGAGTACTTGAGATTTCCTCTACTTTGGTCTCTGTCTGGCATAAGCCAGGAAATGTTTGGTGCAGGGATGTCTTTGTGCCTGCTGACATCCCTGGCACCTCTCGCTTCACCGGTCACACTCAGAGCTGGACCAGCCACAGGAGTGGAGGGCAAGGAGAAGAAAAGGAAAGGGAGGGGAGAATAAGAAGACATACAGTATTTCAACAACAGTTTTCAGGACAAAAAAGAATTGTTTTTTTCCAGCCAGTTCTGTAGCACATTGTGGATCTGGTGCACAGAAATACTCCTTTTGCCCACTGTCTATTTTTTTTCTTTAGATTTGGATAAATGTAAATACCTGTCTCAGAAAAGAAAATTTCAGAAAAAACCTGCCAGAACAATGTGGGGCTGTCCTCAGTGCAGGCCTCTGACCATCAATATTAGGATGTGTCAGTAAATTGATTATCGTTTGTACACTGTTCCTAGTGCTGACAATAATGATGACAGAATCCTCTTAATTGGTCCCAGGGAACAAAACTGAGACACACAATTCTCCCCTTTTTTTTACGGTGAACCGTTGCTTTTTTTTCTCAAGCACTCAATATTATCATGGTAGTCTTAAGGATGTTCTGAAGCATCTTATGCTGTTCACTTTCTTAAATCCATTTATTAAATTGAATGTGGTTGAGCATGAGGCTGACATTTGGTGATTCTCACGCAGTCTCTAATAGCTGCAGGGTGCTCATTTCTGGAAGCAGTTTTATGATGCTACAAAATGTCTTCTCTGCTTTTGCTGGCACATATCATACCATATAGCTGAAGCAGAACTGTCAGAACAGCATGTCTCTATTAGCAGACCATTGTTTGTCATCGAACTGATATTCTTGGAGTTTTTTCAACTATAGCATTGTTGCCAATGGTTAAAATTTCAAAGCTTCATAAATGACTGTGCACAGGAAGATTAATCCAGCTGGCAAACTTTCTACTTCTAAGATTTTTGTAAAAGTCATCAACAGGGGAGCCAATAATTTTCACTCTCTGATGAAGACTTCATTACGGAGCATCTGAACCCTTGTTATAATGTGGATCACTTTGACATTCTATCTGCAGTTATGTGCTTGCACTTCTAATAACACTCATACAATGGGAATTGAGCACCACAAAGAGCCTCTGAAAGTAGAGTAACTTAATTTTCCTCTGCATTCATACAGTGTACAGGTTTAGTAAGGCTCTCTCATGTTATTTGCAATGTCTTTGTTTGTCAGATTCTTCTTATTTTAATTCCCTGGTATATAAAACTTGGCAAATGTCAGCGCTTGTAACTATTAGCTTTCAAGAAACACTATCTACAGGGATGTGAGTCGTGTAGGACATGAAAAGAGTAGGTCACTCCATAATAAGCAACTGTGAAGGGAGGACAAGTTAGCTCAAAACTCTTTCTGTGTTTGTCAGATAGGTTTTGACTGTGCGCAGATTCAGAAACACTTGTCACAGGTGGTCAAAACATGCTAGGAAGAAGTACAGTGAATAATAAGGCTATGGTGCTACAATGGTATCACAACACATGAAGCAGCCATGGTAGCTGTTGTTTCATCATTCTTCAGCATTGATTTTATTATTCTGAAATGAAATTATTACAAATTTGACTTGCTAGTGGATACTGTGATATTGAGGAAATGTTATTAACATTTTTTGTCTCTGTTCTTCTTCTTTTTTTTGCCTTCTACACGCCTCCCCCCC
>NW_008794836.1:5554599-5567375 GCF_000699145.1 Aptenodytes forsteri | reverse complement strand
CCTAACCCGCCCCCCCCCCCCCCCCCCCCCCGCAATAGACTCAGGTTCATCTTACTTGAGGTGTAGCCATTATCAGCATAACCCTGCTGATAAAGCACTCCTGGATGGCTACATTGGAAAAAAATGCAAAAACAGTCAGCCAATGCTGCTAAAAGAAGCTATATTTCCTTTTTTCTCTTTATAGAACTTCTGTCAATCATCACGGCTCTCCAGAAAGATATTTCTTATTCAGAAAAACAAATTAAGGTTTCCTTCAGAGAAACAGTTTGATAGAGGCATCAATTCACTGCCAGACAGGACCTGATCCTTATCCTTTCATACACATTAAGAACCATCTTACCTACAGCAGTCCCAAGCAAGAAGTGGTGTTACTCAGAGTACAACGTCTATCCCATGCTGCTCCCAAGCCACTTGGACCTTCCTTATTCATGTCATTCATTTTTCACACCACTGCTCTTAATTTTCTTATGTCCTACAGTCTGGATAACATTTGTAATGTATCCTTATTTTGGATATTATTTTGGAACTAGCTTCATTATTCTTAATTTTCTTACCCTCAGTTTTCCTTCATTTTTTTTCTTAAAGATATGATTTCATTCTTTGAGCCCCTTCTACAGATCATACATGACTTCTTTGCTGTTTGGAGACGGGAAATCAGAGCCTAAGTGTTCACCCTGTGTGAGCAGAATCATTTACAGGTTGCCACACTTACGTACATGTTAAGATAGCTGTTGCTGTTTTTACAGGCATATCTTGGGTATGTGTTCAGATGTTCCTTCCTTTTGTACCTTGTGTGACATGAAAAAACCTGACCAAATAAAATTTTAACTTTGAGAACATTTTCACATCTACTAGGCAAGCCTAACTCCTTCTGTGACATGTTATATTTACTGAAGTGCGATGCAGCTTTGAACAGTTTCATATTTCCTCTTCCAAAATTTTCCTGCGATGCAGCTTTGAACAGTTTCATATTTTCTCTTCCAAAATTTTCCTTCAACTACAAAAGTTATTGATGCTGATTATACCTGGAAACTCAATAAACAACTTCAGCCTCTCTGAGTGTGCATCCACGTAGCCAGCTAGTGATTTGGAATGGCTTCAGTTCAACGCAGCTAGTTAGGGAGAGACAGAATGTAGCCGGCATCCTCACTCGGCTATAGTCATAAATCACCACACAACCTGGCATTGACAAATTAGACTTGGCCTAGAGCATCCGGGAGCTTTGTGAGAAACCTGGCCAGGGTAAGGCTAAAACATTAACGGCAGGCATCCTGGGATGAGATTTCAAACTTCTGGATAGAGGTGGATATGTAAACAATATGCTTTGTGGGCAAATTTCCAGGAAAATCTATTGAAATTTTTAATTTGTCTTCAATTACTTTTCCTGGAATTTTCTTTCAGTTCAGTTGCTATCTTTGTTGTCCAAATGAGCATGGGCAAGGTGGATCTAGGATGATAATCAGGCTCATCTGTCAGCAGTGATATGAGAAAAATAGCAGGCCAGTTGCAATTTAGTGCACAAAACATCGCTGTTAAATGGTAACCAGTTCATCAAACTTTGCTGAAAATGATGAGGCTCTCTGGTGGTGATTTAGACTAGTAGTTGGAAAACAGTTCTAATCGGACTCCAAGGCTGAGTAGCTGTCACATATGGTAAATCTCCACAGAGACTGAAAATAAGCTGAGAATTAATGAGCTTCTAATTTCAAGACTGATCTCTTGAATATGTGTCCTTTTTTCTCAGAGATTTTCCCCTTATCCCTCCTCTCCCCCTCCCCAGTCTTACCCTTTCCTTTATACAAATTCCTTATCTCATAAGCAGTCATTGAAGCACTTTTCTGTGCATGTGCCTATATGTGTATAATAGAGCTTAAACTGAATGGTATAAACAGGCATTTCGGTATCTTAATCTACCAGCAAGCGATTGGCACAGCTGGAAGACTGGGGGGACAGCGGCCCCAGTAAGTTATTCTGTGAAAAAATGGCCTCAACTTTGTACACAATAACACATTTCTTATTAATTAGTGTCAATTAAATGCTATCTGCACATTTTAATGTTTCTATTAGCGTCTTTTCACTTTAGCTTTTCCTCAGATTCTTTACTCCATTTTCCAGTCTTTTCTTCTATCACAGTTTTTCCTTCTTTTTCTAACTCAAGTCTTTCTGCTTTTCCCATTCTGCCTGCTCTTTAATACCCTTTTTCTCTGCTTTGTCTAGGATTTCCAACTCTCATGCTACTTTCCAACACCAGTCTTTCCACCATCTAATTTTCCAAGATAATTCGTTCCTCCATCTGCATTGCTAATGTGAAATTCACTACTTTAAATATGTCATTCTAATACGTGAATAGCTAAATCTCTGAGCATGCACATGGCAAACTAGATGTCTCCAGAAAAATGAGGAGAATCAAATTCACTTGACTGCTAAAGTGACTGATAGCCCTGTTTTATCATCTACCTGATTTCTGCTTGTTACAAAACGTTAAAGGATTTTCTACACCTGTATGTAGGTGTATAACCATCAGAGAGGAATTAACAATTTCCTACAAATATACTAGCTCTGTAAGAAGGTCTTGCAGGAAAACATCAATCCTTCTGAGGGGTGGGGGGCAGAGGAAGCTGGCAATGCCTATTTCTTTTTTGTAATCTCCATGGTGCTGTTACAGAAAGATTTAGAACTGCTTACAGGCCTATTGGCTGGGTAGTGTAAGATGCGAGTACAGTAAAATATTATTCTTTTTCCTCATTAAAATATTATGAGTCCACTTTGACATAAAATCCATAAAACATATGGATTTGGGGAACTCTGAATCATTAATAACACAATGGCTTGTTTGTGGAATAAATATAAGGGAAAGATGAAGTGGAAATTAAATGTAATTGAAAAGGAAGTGAATTTTTGCAAAGATAATATACCTTACCAGCATGGTTTAGTCTACTGGTTTAACTGTAAAGGAGAGCAGAATAGGATCATATTTTAATCCAGGTGATTTCAAGTGCAGCTGAAAGTGTTGTTCTCATCTCCTGATTTTTTTTTAGAATCAGCAGGCAATTCATCCTCATTTTGGGGCACAGCTTCTATTTTGGCTGGTGACCACGCGACAGCCAGGCCCCTGAAAGCACCATGGCCATGAGCAGGGCCACGCAGGGAGCAGAGGTGTTATGGGGACAACCTACACGGCTTTGGGCCTGCTCCTGTACACTGACTGCTCCTTTGCCTCTCTTGAGGAGGGGGGAAGCCAGTCTGCGTCCTGCGTGACGCTGTGACAGCAAATGCCAGGTTTTGGTTTTGTTTTGTTTTAATCCTACACCCTGCTGAGGAGAGTTGCTGTGGTTTGCCTGGAAAGAAACAGCTTCTGCAGGTCCCAGTCAATGTCTCCGGTGTCTTTTGCCTCTATCTGTAAAGCTGGATGTGGTGGAAATACCTTGAAGCAGCCTCTCCCTTCCCTCTCCTTGCTTGCAGAGGGGCAGCTGGGGTAAGCCTGTAGAACAAGGAGGGGAAGAAGGTACTGGCTTTTGGGGGTCTGGGAGACAGGAGTTTGGAAACAAGGAAACGGTTTAGATCTCCTTCTTTTTGTCCCGTGTGCCAGATCTTTCTTCCTCCCCCCGCTCCCCACCACTGCCTCCCCTTCCTGTTTCTGTGGGTTTTGTGTCTATTTCTGTAAATTCTAGAGATGTCTCATCTTTTGATTTTCATTGGTTGGATGCTGAAAGGTAAGCCTCCTTCCTGGTGCAAAGATTAACAAAATAGATCTCAGTATAGAGTTGCCATATTCTCATTTTCTCTTTTCCCACATGAGATTATGGTTTCTGCATAGACTGGAACCATAAAATTGCACTGACTCTCTGGCGTGCTCTTGTCCTCCGCCACTGCTAGCTAGGAACATAGAGATTTCACAAGGAAATCTCCATTTCCGTGAAATATTTAAATAATCTGCCAAAACTTTATATATATAGGTAGAGGGATTTTTTTTTGTCTGTTTGTTTTCTAGAGAGCTGCACTAGCTGAAGTTGAAGACTAGATGGCTTTGTTGCTGACAGTAGTTATGACAGCAATTCTCTAATTCCAACCCTTCTGAAAAACCCAAACAGCTCTTCATATGTATGTATTGCAAACTACTTGGCAGTGTTTTCTATTGACACAAAACTAGTTAAATGACAATAAAATTATTTCATAGTGTAGATTACAGACTGGCAGCTTTGTCTGCAAGGCTAGCAAAGTTACAGAAGTAGCCAGCTGATATTCACTGCATCTCTTACCAATAACAGAACATTAATCATCAAAATGGAGGGATCAGGGTTTTTCTGTAATGTGTAAAATGACATCCGGCATCCATGCTTGTTTGGTTTGGTCTCATGACCAAGCACAGACAATTACACCAAATTACACTGTTTGGTGTTGAGAACAAGGATTACACAGGGTCTCTCAAATTGATTTCAGTCAAGATTATAGCATGAATTTATACCAAATCATGAAGATAAATGAAGATGTGACATTACGTTACTAAAAAAGCTGTATTACTTATTAAAAAAATATTCATTCTGTCTAATACATATCAAGTCTGAATAATATAATATACGAATACACCAGCATTTTACAAAGATTCACAGGCGGATGGATAAAGTAAGCAATAAACACTGTTCCTCTCCGTTACTGTGTTGTCAAGACTATAACTAACGAAAGCATGTTGAAAAGAGTCCTCACAACCTGAGCAAGATTTATATTTTGTCAAAGGAATGCTCATAGAAACAAGTTTCATGAACCAATAAAGCAATTCCACGGATGTGTGAATTAAAGAATTACCTATTAAATGAAAAAATACATGCCAGAGCTTTGGGGGACATTGTGTTTGGTGTCATTGTCTGATAAATTTGTTTTAAAATGTAAAAGGATTAAAAATTATCATTACTTAGGCTAGGATTAGTAATAAATAAGCAAAAGCTTTTTTGCTAAAGCCCTAGGTGAACAATGGCACTTGAAAATTAAACACTGGCAAAATGCCCATCTCCTCTGGGAAAAGCATGAAGAGCCAGCAGTTTCTCTTTGTAAGCAAACAGCCTACAGAATGCAAGTGTCTTCCCGGTGCATTAAGAGCATCTCAGCAGAGCACAGTTTTTATGCGGTTTTGTGATTACTTGGTTAATCGTAAGTAATGGTGAAATTCACAGAGGCAAATACAGGGATGGTATGTTTTTTCCTTCTGCTCTTTGAGGGTCATATGTTTACATCTAAACTCATTTTTCCCTCATCTGTGTGTATGTGGTTTTGTTTTTTTAATTTCCTCTCCAAATATGTCTTGCAAGAATGAAAAGACTGAAGTGTGACCACAGACTTTAAGAACCGATTTTTCTCACACGGTTTTAACTTTTTTTAATATACGTTTTACTGGAAACAGACACATTCCAGCACACGTACACACAGAGCAGAATTTTCCTACTGCAGTAATTCTGGCATGAGATACCTGCACAGTTCCTCATATTGATCTACCTGTGTGAATGGGGTGGGGAGGGTGCACACATCAAAATAAATACAATGCCAAATTCAGCATTTCACATATGAAATGGGAAAAAGTTGATCATCCCATGTTGTTTGGCAGAACGTAACTTGGGCTATGACTTGCATCCATAGTTCCAGGTTAGGTTTTTGTTCAGAGGTGAGTTTTATAAAAGCATGTATTTAATTCATTATGAAAATGGCTAAAAGGCCATTTCATCCCCCTTTTTAAAAGATTGGTGCCACCATAGCATGTACAAACATGGCAACAAGCTTCTAGAGCATTTCCGTATGGCAGTACGAACAGCACCATTTCACCAGTATACGTCACTGGCATTTTAAAAACGTAATTAAAGGCATCAATTGCACCCATCCTCTGTTATTTATACCTGTTTAAAAAAAACCCACATTTGAGAGTTTAAAGACCAGGTCCAGGCTCCCTCTGGGAGCTGAAGACCAGAGGAAGGAGCCACCTTACCCCGTAACTCCCATTGACCACCCCACGCCGCAGGCCCCGAGGGCCCGGGGTTGCTGATTGCACACACTGTTTTGGCAGCCATGGGTGTCATGCCACGCTAGACCATTGGGCCAGACCGAACTAGAAGCAGCAGCAGGAGGAGCTTGCTTCACCATCTCTGAGTGCTGTATGGCAGGAGGAGCAGCTTAGCATTGCACGGCTAAGCCATCATCCTGGGGCAAGAACCGCTGGGTCGCTGTGCTCAGGCCAGGAGCAAGTCTCGGGGGGGAAAGACCCCCACGACCACAGCAGCATGCAGCAGGGCTGCCACACAGAGCACGTTGGCGGAAACCTATGGTTCTTTGCAGAGCAGGCACTGGGATACAGAGGTGAGCTGTCTGGTTTCTTATGTAGAAATGTGAGCCAGAGTTTTCAACCTTGTTTGACTTTTCCAAAAAAAAGTGGTTTTGTTTCCACCTCCTGCAGGATGCTGAGCACCTGCTAGTGTTAAAGAATCACCTACGAGAGTAACCAAAGAGGTCTTGCTTTAATGCTTAGGATCTGGTTAGGGGAAAGGCTGCATTTATTTCTAAAAAAAAAAGGGCTCTCGGGAGGCACGTGCTTGTGACTTGCATACAAAAGAGGGGATATACTACCTTGGTATACAAAGTGTGCCAGAGACTTGTACTGGGGATCTGGATTGGGCATGTCGGCACTGGTAACTGCATCCAGGACCAGCGATTCCCTGTCCTCAGGGTCAAGCAATGCAGAGCAGTCGTGTCTGCGCCACTCCGCACCAGCCTCCTGTAGAGCGTGCTGACCGCTCCGCTTGGTTTCCCATGGTATCTCCACAGTGCTGAAACCTAATTATTTTCTGCAGGCTTCTTCTCGAGTTTAGAATGTCTGAAATTTAAGTGAGAACTGTGCTGTGCCATGAATGTCTTTATAGCATGAAACTGAGGTACGTCATGGGAGCCGTGGGATGTACGAAGGAGCAGAAGCACTTGGGACAGTGGTGAGGATGTGTGTTTGTTTCAGAGGGAATTTTGTTTGTATTGCTTAACCTTGAAATGGAACATAGTAGCAATATATTTAGATTATCCCTACAGCAAAAATAACAATTTTAAACCTCCCTGAAGCCAAAATATGTCTTTTTCTAAACTTGTGCTGGCAGATGGGAGGCTGCGTTAACGTTCTGGCTGTGAGCGGGCCTCAAAGGGGTGTCCAGCAGCTCTGCATTTAATAGTCTGAACGCAACAGTGCTTTGGTCGCAGTTGCTTCCGCTTCCTGAAATTGCTCCTACTTTTAGCCATCAATTTACAGACTTAAACCACTCTGACTTTGTAATGGATACAGATACTCCCCAAACAGATAATATTTTCAGATAGGAGAACTCATCAAGTTTCTGGGCCCTATACACCTGGGTAACATCGACTGGCCACATAACGACAGATTTTGGATTAGCTCTAAATCTGAGTTTCAACCAGGAACAGCTTCTTTGTAACTGGGTGCTTAAGCTACCCCAAACCAAGGAACAAGCACAATTCTTTTTGCGTTCCAGGGAAATAGGTGGATCTCTTTTTTTTTGTGGCACATTTGTAGTTTCTAAGGAACAACTCAGTGGGATGCTGCCATTATGCTCAAGGAAACAAATTTAGATTTTCCACATGCCTCTGGTCCTATGGATTAAGAGAAGATTTTAACATATTGCCTATTGTTTCTGTTCAATTCAAACAGTCAGTTGTTTTTTGGTGGTTGGGGTTTTTTTAATGAAACAGTAATTTCCATGTTTATTTTCTGTATTTTATATCTAATGCTTTTGGTGTTAAGTATGCATTCTGTGTGTGTTTTACAATGCCTGCCCCCAACACACACACACCACATATGTTTCCTCTCCTGATTTGAACAGAAATCTAACACCACAAGTGAAGAATGCTGAACTACTGTTTCACAAGCTGTCATTTAAGTGATAGATGGTAAATTGGAATTTTGCCATGCAAATTAGTTAATGCTCAGATGAAGACAGTGTTTAACTATTCAAATAAGATCTCGTTCTTGATCAGCTGTTTCAGCTTATATCTCCAGTGAAGCAGACAACTAGCTTTCAACCGGAGCAGACAACTAGAACTCCACAAAACCATCAACTGTGTTCACTTAGTATCATCTCAGTAGATCAAATGATGTTCAAACAGCATTGATCTGTAGCTATCAGCTGGAAACAGCCACGGATGCTGATCCTTCAGGCAAAAAAATTGTGATAGTTGGTAGTATTTTGAAAGAAGAATTTACATCTTTGGAATTCACTACATTCAGAAATGTAAAAATCCAACAAAATCACAGTGTGACCTTTCTTTTAACAAAAACGTATGTAAAATTCACACACAAAGAATAGTATATTTAGAATCTTACTGAAAGCCAGGAGTGACTCCTATAGTGAAGTTCCCTAAGCCTATATTTTATATGTGTATAACCTTTCTTTAAGCAACTTGCTACTGCTTTTGTTCACAGGAGACCTTTGAAATCTGGGAGGAAGAAAGCTCCTTGGCTATACAAAATGCCCTGTCTTTACCTGACAAAACTTCATGCCGTTATACATTTATAGCACTTCATTTCAACTTATTTTGCTTGGATTCCTTAGGGAAATTTTGGCAACCTGTCAAATAACTGAGAAGGAGCCATCTACAGAGCTCGTCCTGCTTCCTCACCAGGAGACCTGCAGCAGCCTTGCTTACCCCTGGGAGGTACCAAAGTCATCATAAGGGCAGTGGGGAAGGAGTGCATCTTTCCCACTGCAGAGCTTCCCCATGGCCCTTCGCTGGAGTATCCTTGAAAGAAGAAGTGCCACAGTCTTTTGGAGGTGAGAAATAACTACAGCTGAATTTAACTGCATCTGGGTCCTCACAGTCATTCTCAGCAGTCCATGTATGCCTTTCTTATGGGCCAAAGCAACAGCTGCTTTACCAGCTAAGGTGCTTGATCCTGTAGTACAGATGATAGTAATCTGTGCTGTGAGTTCATTGTACAATGCCAGTGACGATGGATGATGGGGACTATAGCAAAACTGTTACACTATTTCAAGAAAAGAGGGCACAGAAAAGGGGTTGCTCTCCACTACAAAATATGAAATCTGGCTACCTATGCCTTCAACAGTGTGAGTGCCCTCATCCATTTGATAGTGAGGGTGACATTTTGTCATCAATGTTTCTTTTTTCAGCCTGCTCAAAAACCATCCAATTTTTCTCTTGAGAGGTTTGTCTGCATATGTCTTCTAAAAAGTTTGAAAATACTGCCCACAGTAGACACACCTGGTCTTCTCTTAGGTCCTTCAAAAGAACATCATAAAGGCTGTACCTAGTTAGATGTTGCCTGCCACAGTGGCTGGCGGGGGCAGAAGGACCAGCCTCACCCTCTTGCTCTTCCTCGGATGGTGGGGTGTGCTGGCTGCCTCAGCTACTGCCAGGGTGGACAAACGAAACAAGTTTCTGAAGAAGTACAGAGTGCTGAAGTTTCCAAAAGAAGGAACCAGTGGGGGAACCAGGGCAGAAAAAAGGAACCTGGGGCTGAGATGTCCATGAGTGGGCAGAGAGGTGGGAAGAGAAAGGCAGAGAGTGGGGCAAGCACCAGAAGAAAGGACTTATAGAAACTGTGGTTAGGTAATGAATGTTGAAATCAGCTCCAGGTTTTGGAAGCCACCAGGAAGAGGAGGGGGACAAAGCAGATGATGCACTGGAGGTGTTTGGAAGGGGACACTGAACTCAATTTGAAAAGGAGGGCTGTCAGTTTAGTTATACAGTTAGCAATCCTAGTAATATCCTTCGAACAATTCTTTTTATGTGGTTTTATGTGTATATGTATGGAACGGGCCATTTTCCTGTTCACTAATGTGTATTCTAATCACGTTCCATTCTTTATATGCATCTTAGCAGCATCTACACTGTTAAGACATCTGCTGGAAATGATGTAGGTAACCAAATCAGTTTGGGCTAGCCTGGCATTTCTCCTAGTGTTCTGACTCAAAGCTGAAATGTGTTGCTATCTTTTGCAAGATGTCCACAAAGCAACTCTTTACAAAAGGAGACTGTACAGTGTGCTACCATTTGAAATCTCTTTACAGTGTTTTTCCATTAAAACAACAAACCTTGGCAGCTACCATCTACTGTTTTCTGATTTGCAGCCAGCCAATTATATCACTTAGAATGCACTTGATTAGCAAGGACACAAGTTCAAGGCACCGTTGTCTGCCTTTGTGTAGTTCTAATTGTGCCTTAGGAGACAGTTACTTTTGTCTTCCCTTCTGTACGTTTATCTCATCTCCTTCACTGGGTTTGTTACTCCCAGCTACATGCAGTAGTTCCCTTGCAAACATTATTTTAGCAGTGATGTCTCAGTGTTCTGAGTGCCTTCTAAAATGTCAGATATTAAAAGAATCCAGTTGCCTCATTCTTTTAGTGTGACCTTCAGTCATGAGAATAGATCGGATGGTTTCAGTGAAAATTGCTCCAGTGAATCAGGGCTTGGAAAACCAGATTCTATTTTTGTGGCTTACCAGATGGAAGAGTTACTGTAAGGTCTGTAATCGGAAGAGCAGGCATGCTGGCTATAATGGAGATGAAAACAATAGAATGGCCTTCAGCATGAGCTAACCGTCCAAGCACGACTGTATGACCCTGCTGAATGTTTACAATGCATGCTGAGGCCTGTAGGAGCAGCCTGGCTTCTTTTGCTCCAAAAGCATAATTGCCCTATCTGGTGTGGTATGTCACCCTGTACAGTGATGCATACCCCATGGCTCCGTAAAGAGGAGGCTCACCGTGACTTGGATGGCTCCGCCCCACCAACATACACACAAACACACACAACATACATACCACACACACACACAAAAAGTGGTCCATGGTTGCCACTGTTGCACCTCATGAACAATCTCCAAATCATAACGTGTTAGAAATGATGCCTGGCCTAGTTAGTCATAATGTTTACGGAAATTAGGCTTCAGTTCAAAATTGTGATACAAACTTCACAGTTCCAGGGCAGCTCTAGATGAAAGATTTTCCCATTATAATATTTTCTCTCTTGGTGAAATCATAATAAAGATAAATTTCTTATGGCACAGACATTTTTATACTTAACAGAGTGAGTGCCACAAAGCACAAGATTGGAACTTCGTTTTCCTGTAATCTCAGTAAAAGAGAGATTATAGATTGTGAAGTGAATGATATATGTAGTGAATGTAAACAAAATTCAGGAAAACACTGAATCCAGGGGTCTAAGATTCTGCAAAAAGAGTCCTACAGACAAAACAAATTATTACAGGTCTTCAGGTTTGCTTATTATATAATCTGTTTCATGAAAAGACTTCTCTTTTCACAAAATAATTTTAAATGTGTGTTTTCCTGCTCTGCTGTCTCGTGGTGTGACATTCAAGTCACATGAGGAGATTTCAGTTTTGCAGTGGGAACTCTCTGTTTTTAACTTTGCCTGAGCATGTGCAAGACTTTCTGGTTTAAACGTAATTCTCCTGCCTGTAAATAAGATTTAAGTATTAAATAATCTTAATCAAAACTGCATTTTCAACAGAAGGTCCCTGGCCAACTTTTCCTTTATGTCTGTTCAGATTATAGCACAGTGGACCCAGGCCCTGATGGGTGACTGCCACAGGGAAATATGATAACAATAATAAATGTCAGTTATGCATTTAATCCCCCATGAAACCTTTTGTTACTCTCTGTCCCTGCTGTAGCACTGCAATGGGAATGCAAGAGCTAGAGCTGCTAGGAGGAGTAGAAACTAAAGTCTTTGCAATAGCCAGAGAAGTGCAGCGACAAGGTGGGCCATAGCTGGGGTGAGGGATACAGGTGGCTGGCAGCAGTGCTGCCTCCGTGGGGTTTGGTTGCTGCTGAGGTGTGGTTTCCAGTTACTCCTAACTGGAGACCTGTTTCTGACACGCTGTCTAACCCACAGGTTTTTGTCTTCCCCCCTCCGCCCTGCAACAGTAAGTACAATGTTCACTGATTTCCACAAAATGACCAGGGTGGGATTTAGCTACAGTTGAGAGGCTTTTATAAGTATCTCTGCACACCCTTTTGTCTGCCTATTTTTCTATCCTATCCTATCCTATCCTATCCTTAAAGTGATGTAAACATTAAATAATGTTATCCATATGGTGATGCAGGTTACATGACATGGACTTGAAATGTGGACCTGGAAAATCTGTGTACATGTGCACTTAACCCATTCCCATGATCAAAGCTATTCCTTCCTGTTTTGGTGCTCTGACATCCTGCCAGTACAGTGGGGTCAGATGCCAGTTGATCCAGTCACAAGTGACCTCATTCAGAAAGGGAGAAAGTAGTCTTGCTTGGTGTCAAACAGGCATTACGCCTCTATACTATTTTTTCTTCAGTGGTAGGAATTAGTGAAAGCCCAAAGCAGTTCAGTTCTGCTTCCTTTTGTGCTGCTCATCCTCCTCAGTTGCTGCACTTTAGGAAAGAGCAGTGTGAGTATGAAAATCTTATTTAAAAGAACAATGCTAACAACACTATTAAAGACACCATAGGGCTTTCAGATGAAAAGTATATGTAGAAAAGAATTCAGCTGCTGATTCTTTTCTTTATTCATGTGTCGTGGTTTAACCTCAGTTGGCAACTGAGCACCACCCAACCGCTCGCTCACTCCCCCCACCCGGTGGGATGGGGGAGAGAATTGGAAGAGCACAAGTGAGAAAAACTCGTGGGTTGAGATAAAAACAGTTTAATAATTGAAATAGAAATATAATAATAATAATATGATGATGATTAAAATAATAATAATATAATAATAATAATAA
>NW_008794836.1:5540053-5547732 GCF_000699145.1 Aptenodytes forsteri | reverse complement strand
GTAGAGCATGGGAAGCTGAAAAGTCCTTGGCTAGTGTAAGCATTACCTAGCAACAACTAAAACATCGGTGCGTTATCAACTTTGTTCTCATCCTAAATCCAACACACAGCACTGTACCAGCTACTAGGCAGGAAATTAATTCTATCCCTGCTGAAACCAGGACATCATGACACCTTTCTTTTGTCTTCAACAGCGAGAACACTGTGGAGTGCAAAGGTTTTCTTTTGTTTGTGTCTGCCTTCTACACCATTTTTCTTTCATGTTGGCATATCCAAGCAGAACAAATCTGTTTGCAAGCAAAGGAGGGGAATAGACTGGATGTTTTGGGTTTTAAGCTAAATGTTTTCAGAAGTCCCAAGTATCATAAACAATCTAACTTTAGGATTAAATCTGACTTGGGTTTGTCCCATTAAAAGGTTCAGTCCATTTATTTAAGGTATCTTCTGCTATACTTGCTTTCAGAGGTATTTTCTCTGCTAATGGACATGACACTCTTTTCCATTTTATCTAGTGTTTCTCATGAAGACAGTAGTAGTATGATCAATTGTCACTGAGAATAACTTTGAATTTTCTCATTACTGCAAGACATTAAGTTGCCAGGGTATGGTTTACTTTAGCAAGTAGCTTTTTATGTTATCTATATTTCAGAAATTCTGTTTAAATTTTCATTTCCTTGGCAACGTATCTGTGTGTATGGTGAAACAAAGAAAGAGTTGACTAACACACTGAAAGCATTAGGCATTTGAAGCTGCCCTGTTAGACAAATACAACAGCAGCACGCTGCACCACATGAAACCGAAGCAACCACCTGGAAGAGGAGAGAAGAGCTTAGGCTATTAGCACAGACTTTGAAACCATTTTGTCAACAAAATACTGTTCTTTAGTTTGACTGCAGAGATAAGGAATGACATGAAAGTGAAAAAATTAGAATATGCAACTATCCTAAAAGTCTGAAAATATGCAATGTATTTCTTCTGGTCTTTTGCATCTGATCTAAATTTTGTTGACTTACTGGCAACTGGAATTTCCCCTTATGCAGCTTGATTAATATAAGTGCAGTGAATGACTATGTGAGAGTCCAACCATACCCATGATTGAGCATATACCATATGTTCCTTTGTAGTGGCTGCACTGTAGAGTCCTCGTGCTGCTATCTGCTGGAGGAGGGCACTGGAACATGAAGCTGGTGGCAACTGGTGTGCCTACCACATCAGGTACATGATATTTAACTGAGTTCACACAAGGGCAAAATGCAGTGGTGTAGCAGGAGGCAGATGGGATTAGCGTTATTCATATCAACAAACGAGACTGAGAAAACAAAAGTTTGAGTGAGTTATTTCTTGTATTAAACTCAGACTTGCATATCTGCTGAAAGGATATTTCCCCTGCAAAACCTGTTGCTGATTATCAAACAAAGTACACTCTGTTGCTAGACAGTCAGGTACATTTCCTTGGGAATCTTCTTGAGCATCACAGCAATGAAGTAGGCCCACTTGGCCGCCTGGAGGAGGCATCCCTCCAAGCTGGGCACGTGTGAAGCACTGCTCTGTGGGTGGCAGTGCTTGCTGTCCTTTCTGGAAGGGGACATGGTGATTTCTGTCACTGTGCGAGAGAGAGGCGGCTGCAGAAGTAGCTTAAGAGAGCAGTGTCCTTCCTGGGACCCAAAGGTATTTTCACAGGAGGTTCACATTTAAGAAATAGGCAGGAACTGCCTCGTGGCAGCTGGGGCACAACACCACTTCTGGCACAAACCCCTGCTGGCCTGTTGAAAGGTCCTGGCCAGGAGCGCGTCAGAGAGGTGGGCAGAGCCAGCCCTTCTGCTGGTGCGTAGCGGACATGGTGCCTGAAACACTGATAAATGGAATAAAAGACTTTCTCTTCAGAGTCACTTTCAGAAAGAGGAGCTCAAATGCTGTCAGGTTTCTGTGACTAATCAGCAGTTAACTTGGTAATGAATTTTCCTATCTACCTCTGCGATACTTGCATACCTTCCTTATTTTACCAGCCAGAGAGTTTTAAGTCCAAAACCAAAGGCAGTATCCTTTACCACCTGAGCAAGGCACAATTTAAAAACACTTAACAGTTCCTTTGTGAGTAGTTTTAAAATAGTCTTATAGCATTTAGGATTAATAGGCAAGCAGACTTTGACACCAACATATAGAGCAATTGTAATACAGCAGAAACCTCCTGGAACACTTTCTTAACAACCTATTCCCATTGTACTTTTAATAGGGTTTCAGGTATACCTCGAAGACTAAAGGACAGCTCTGGATGCTACTTGCATAGCAACAGTTTTCCCTATAGCTACAGGAGAAAATGGCTTTCTGTAACTAGTGTCCATTTTGGTGAGACTGCACAGCTACGTGTGCAAATAGACACATAAACCTAGATGAAATTAGTAACTGAATGATGAAAGGATACTCAATGGTGCTGTATGTCCAGACAAAAGAGCAGGTCTGATCTGTGCCTTTATCCTGTCTCTCTGATAAAGGGGCAACGTAAGCTATTGGAACAAACAAAAGTTTCCTTCTGAAACAAATCTGGACATGAAGGGGGCAGCTGCACTTTCAGGTTTCTTCTTGACATGCAACCGGGATCTGGCCATCAGATCCTCATCCAGGCATGAGGACTGCAGGGTTTACCATGGAGCAACACCTACTGCACAGTGTGGACAGAGAACATTTGTGCCTTTCTTGGAGCTGCACAAATTGACCTACCAAAAAAGCACCTGGGATAGTGAATAACTTAATATGTTTCACTTGTTCGATCTATCTGTTTTTTATTTTCTCTCTGACACTTAACATTTTCGCATAAATACCACTTAGAAAGTAAAAGCTCTCCCTATACATAATAATTTTGGTGTTAATATGGCCCTGAGCAATTATTTTGTAATGTACATTTTAAAATATTTCAACAGGCTGAAACACTGTGATACTTTGATGACTCTCTGGACATACTTAGTTTGCCTGAAATATGGCCAAAGGAACAATTTAGAAATATTTTGGGAAAAATTCAGTTATACAAAGAAGATTAGAGTGTTATCATAGTTAAATAAGGAAAAGTCTTGCAGAATATCAAAGCGGTGCATGGCTCCATGTATTGTTCATGAGGAGCTTTGGGTGCTGTAAAAATACAGGACCTACAGAAGTTAATAGGAAATACTGCTCTTGGATAGGACATAATTAATACGCAGCCTTTTATTCCCCTTCATACCCTTGAAACATCCCCTAGAGACTGGGTGGAAGTCTCTTCTTCTTAAAACCAATGAGGGATTAGGACTATATTGTGAAACACTGGTGTGGGTGCTCTTTTTGTGCATTCACTGGCTGATAAGGACACTCAGGATGCTGTTCAGCATCTTTCATCTAAGAGGATTTGAACCCAAACCTCCCAGGAGAGTGTCCTAATTAGTACTCTGCAGGGTAGCCAGCCTAGGCTGAGGTTTTGCACACTCATTACCTTTTGTTGGAGCTTCTCTGGTGTCTGTCAGCTTTTATGTTTACAGAATTTGTGTTTAAGCGTGTGCACATATCCTGACCAACAGGCCAAATTGTTAAGGTGGCAGACTGCTGTCTCATGTTAAGGCATTTAGGGGGTTCTTCTGCTGGAAAGTTTGGGTTGCACAGTTTAGTAGTGCTATTAGGGCTAGATGTGGTTTGTGAGGATTTAAATTAGGCATCTAATTGATACTTTAGATGCCTAAATCTCTTTTAATTCCCCATGGGGCCTAGCCTTTAGTACATATTCTTGCGGTTTTCCCAGGAAAGACCTTTTTTAGCTGAGAAATAAAATTATGCAGAGAAACATCACCTTCAGGCTTATTATAAAATCCTGACTGTGCAGTAAAGATGCAGCTGCCTGCAATTCATCACCTAACTTTCCTTAAGTTCTGTTGGTGGGTGCTTTAATAACCACATTTCTGCCAGCAGATGTAACACTGCTTGCATTTATATGCAATATTTAAAAAAAAAAACAAAAAACTGCATAAAGCATACAGTTTTTATGTCTGGTGTTGTCCGTTTGTTTTTTTGTCTGTTGTGCTCTGTTGTTTTTTTCTTTGTTATCTAAAAGCTGCATAAAACTGCACATTTTTGTCCATCTATTAAATGGAGCTCTAATTTTGCAGTCTACTCATAGAAAACCTCATTGATATCAGTGAGATTTCATGCTTACTGAGGCCTGCCTGTGCAGATCAAATTGTCTACACCCTGATTCAGTAAGACCATTTAAGTGCATGCTTAAGTCCATCTCCCCTCACTAATATCCTTATACAAGGTACGTTCTGTTGATTCTAGTTGAGTTGAGCAAAGCCTTCAAATCAGCCATATGCTGAAGTGCTTTGTTGATTAGGATGGACTAAATCAGATGATAAAAATTGGATCTACTGACACACCCTTGTGAATCAGTGCCTGTTCTTCCAACATAGGTTTTGAAATCTGAAAAAAGAATTCATTAACTATTCCATCATTTTAGTAATAACTTGCTAAGAACTTTTCTGCTGAATGGCAGCACTTAAAAAATGAAACAGAATAATTCTTCCTACCTTCGCCTCTGTGACTTACATTATTTGTGAAAACTCCCATGTTGTGTTTCAAAATTATTTCTCTCTACATGTGCCGAATCAAGAGACTCTGCTGCTCAGTCAGTTGAAAGTAATGTGGAAAAAACCTCATTCTTTTGCTTACAGTAAGTCTGAGTCTCTGACTATAGTAGTAGGTTCTACAAATGATGAGCTATATCCTTTTGGTTGGTTATGAAAAAGGAGGTGCTCGTGGATGCAAAACTGGACATATTTTTGCTTTAAGCAATAAGTTATGTTCCTTTTGCAGCCCTTCCTCATTTAGCACAGCTACAAAATAAAGCTGAAACGCTCTTGGGAGGGCAATGAGAAATACACTTACATGTGCAAGCTTCCTTTTTCCTTTTAGTGCTATGCACAGTGTGCAGACAGATGCAAACTGGAGCTCCAGAGATCTTGACTGATAAAGGCCTTCATCTTGACCAGAAAAGAACCATTTGATGATGAAGCTAGAGAATATTCTTATTGTTCACGCTCATTCAGTTTCTCACTTCATTTAAAAAAAAAAATTGCCAATTATCTTTGGATGAAGCATTTTCAGTATAGATTACGATTTACTCAGAAATCAACCCCAAACTTAATTTCTCTGATTAATCCTTCATGGATTTTCTTTTGTTATTCGATACAACAGACTAATGATTATTAATACCACCTGGGAGAAGGAGATTATGCAACACTAGAGCTGCATGATGTCCATACACTAGATGTGTGTTAATTCACCATGCAGCTGTCCAAAAAAACCCTCCAAACGCAGAAACAGGGTATATGTGTATGCATATGGAAGGGAGGAGGGGAATAATGATAATTGTTTGAACAGGAAATAATGTAAACCTTTTGACATCTACGTCTGCTTCTGCTGGGTAGGTAACTACAATACAACCAGATGTGATCAGTAGTTTCTTGGTATGGAACATTTGCACTCTTCAACTACCTGCAACATTTGTTTTTACACTGACAGTGTAACAAGTCTCTCGCCCCATACTTTTTTGTACAAAATAAAAACGCAACTCAGCCACAACATCTACAGTAGCGACGTACAATAAGCAATAAGCATTGTATAGCATTTCTATTGTGAGAAAAAACAATTATTGTTGTGCAGCCTTAGTTTTAAAATCTCAGAATAGATGGCCATACTTCAAAATCATGAGTATTCTCCACAGACAAAAGGCTATTGTCCAAATGGATCTGATTGCAGAATCAGGGCCTATATATATGGAAATACAAACTTGTACACTATTACTAAGCAATAAGCATTGTATAGCATTTCTATTGTGAGAAAAAACAATTATTGTTGTGCAGCCTTAGTTTTAAAATCTCAGATTTGATGGTCGTTGTTCATACTTCTGAGTATTCTCCACAGACAAAAGGCTATTGTCCAAATGGATCTGATTGCAGAATCAGGGCCTATATATATGGAAATACAAACTTGTACACTATTACTCAACAGGTTCTGTTGATACACAGGGAGTGTAGGAACAGAATGCAGTTGCTGCGGTCTAGGTGACAGTGTGAATGCCTTGAAGACTGTGCAAAGCTTGTTTTTGTTCCAATATAGAATCTCTTCAACCAGGGAAAAGTCTTACTGTGAGCTAAAAATTAGGGAAGAAGTCTTGCTGAGGAATGTTCTCCTCTCAAAACCAGCTCAATTATGTCAGAATTTGACTTACAAAGTTAAGGCTATAACAATTATGAAGAATATAAGGTTATCTTGAGATTATAAATATGAGGGGTTTATGCAAAAATGAATACCATTGTTTCTCAAACTCATACATTCTGGACTTCAGTCTCTTGAGTGGAAATGATATAAAGCCATAAGGGTTTTTTTGCTACCACTTTTCCATTTTGATCAAAGAAGCCATTTTTCGCAGAGAAAACCAAGTTTTGCCGAGTATGGTTTTCCCAGCTTTATTAAGGAATTAGAAATGACCTAGACTTTTAAATCTATACAGAAGACTATCCAGATGTTTGGTGGTTTGGGTTTGTTTGTTTGTTTGTTTGTTTTCCTTCTGTAAAACAGGGATCAAGAAGGAAATGTGCTGAAATATTTGGAGAGTAGAGGGAATAGGAACCGGTGAATAACAAGGGGGGAAAACAAAGCTGATCAAATTGGGACTAACCGTCTGAGGCAACTGCATAGTTAACATTGCTGTTACAGTTGTACTCCTTTTGTTCTCCTTGTTTTTTCTTAAACATATAATAAATCAGTGAAATTTTGGGAGAACAGTTCCTATAGCTGTCCATCTTTTCACAAGTGGCTATCATAATAAGACACTGATCCTGGTTTAAAACTTCTGAGTAAAAGCATAAAACTTCTGAGTAAAAGCACATAAGAAATTACTTGATTTATGGTTCTTGTTAAGTTAGTAACCAATATCAAAATGAAAGGGAGAAAGTGTGAATAAAAAATGTCGGAAGGTATTATAGGGCAAACTTCTTTGGATAGATGAAGAAAATGAATGAGTTGTTTTGTCGGGATATTAAGTTGTAGAACTGCAAGAAACAGAATGACATGCCAGTTTAAAGATTTAGACAAGTTCACCAAGTGCTTCCAAACAGTAGATTACATGCTTGTGTCCATTCTCACTCAGAAAAGCACATAAATACCTGGTAAAATTTTTGTCATGTTCATAATGCTGTAAACCCCATGTACTTCAAATACTGGCCTTTGGCGATATGTGGATTTGGGATGAACTTCTGACCTGGGACTCAGCTGAAGAAAAAAGACGAGCCATGAACCACGATTCATTTATCTTTACTTTCGTCATTCTTCAGTATCGACAGTCTAGCACCGTCGACATAATTTCTCATGTCTCACTTCCTGTCTCTTATAGCCTACGCAGTCAGACTTGCCCAAACTTGTGACCATTTCTAAATGATACTGTAAAGCTTAGAAACTTTTTGCAAAAAAGTTCATAGGAACAGAAAGACAGTGAACATTTACAGTTATTTTTATAGCACAGAGAACAATTTCCATACTTTTGGGAAATGATTGGCAGAATCTGTTATGATCTTCCAATAGGACAGCATTTTGTAAACTTTTAATACTTTGTCAAAATAACTGGAGTCCTTTCTTGCCTCGTGAAAAACATCAGAATTTACT
>NW_008794836.1:5525774-5540031 GCF_000699145.1 Aptenodytes forsteri | reverse complement strand
ACAATCTGAATAGGATTTTTTAGCTTTATTTCAGGAGCACAGTCCTTAAGTGTCGACGCACCAGATGTCCTACTGAAAAAAAATTAATAAAAATGAGCGTGGGATCCGAGTTAGTGGATATTCAGCATCAGGCAGTTAATTTGATTGAAAGCTATTAATATTATCTCATTAGAAGCATTAAAAGAAACAACTTCCATTATTAGATCTCTAGTTTTTCAAAAGGGCTACGGCTAGGTAAGAGACACTCTTTTCCACTCCTGCATTTATTAAAATCTTCACTGAATACTTACTTCTATATTTAGGTGATGGTATCACAGCTCATTACCAGTGAACAAATTAGTTTGAATCAGAATCCA
This sequence comes from Aptenodytes forsteri, assembly GCF_000699145.1. NCBI lineage: Eukaryota > Metazoa > Chordata > Aves > Sphenisciformes > Spheniscidae > Aptenodytes > Aptenodytes forsteri. Next base: position 5,539,675 of record NW_008794836.1, on the reverse strand, counting down.
GTCTACCTGGCATTCAAGGGAATAAGGGTGCATGGGAAGTGTTCTTGGTGTTGTTCTGCAAGGGGGCCACCTGCCCTCTTACTAGAACAAGTCAGTAAAGGACAAGACAGTACTGATGATGTACTGTTTTGTCTGCTGACCTGCGATGTGAACATTTTGAAGAGAGACACTGTCATTTTTTTCTCATCGATGTGAACTTCTTCTCTTCCAACTCTCTTCCTTAACATTTTCTGGATCAATCAAACCCTTTCCATTGACTCAGAGCAAATGTTTCAGTCCTATTTGGAGAATCTTTAATTAATGCTAACAAGCAGAGATAAAGAAATGGATATAGGTGCTGTGACAAAGCTGTAGGAAGCTTTGTCAGCCTGGAGCTGAGGTTGTTAAGAAGTGGGAGACCCAAGTTCATTGACTCCAGGTTTGGGGCACTGACATTTCAGCAACTCCATCACTGGGGTCAGTCATCATTGCTGGCAGAGTTATTTTCATTCCTCTGGACCCCAACAAATATGTTATTACCTTACACCATGTAGAATAGCTGTAGTAGGGGGTATTGTGAGAGACCATGAAGCTTGGTGGCTTGGGCCTGCCAGGATCAGCAGATATGGGTCCAAGCAGAAGAGCAAAATGAACTTTGGTCCCTCCCATTTCCTCCATGATTGTCCCAACCACAGTACTAACAAAAGGTGTCCCAGGCCTCTTCTGGGTTTTTTTTTTTTTTTGGGGGGGGGGGGGCACGGGGGAGAGAGAGAGGGGTTTTTTTTTTTTTTTTTTTTGGGGGGGATGGAGCACGAGAGAGAGAGAGAGGGATCCAGTAGAAACCTTTTGATGGATTTGACCCAGTTTTGTGACTATTTTTCAGGTCAGCTGAACCTGTTCTTTTTTGATGAATAAACCATTTGTCTATATTCTTCTGCTCTGCTCTAATGGGGTGAACAACTGATGGTGGTGAGGTGATGTATAACATTCATCCATCTTACTAGATGGTCAGAATAACTGAGCTAAGGAGTTAATTAAGGTAGGTGTACCCCAGCAGAGCATCTACTGCAACCGCTACAGCTTCACCCCTGAGCAAAGAGAAATGGAAGAATGTCTGAGGGCTGCTGAATGTTTTGAAGCCTTTTGAGGTTACTTCAAGACTGAGTGAGCTTCTTCACCAGGATTTTCTCAGTCTAAGCCAGCTGTCAGATACTATACCGTAGAAAATAATCAGAGGCCAAACTTTTCCTGAACTATTAATGATTTGGATAAGGAATCAAAGGAAATAGGATTTCTCTTTGGAGTAGTGCTTCTCTCTCATTTGAAGAAAAAAATGTAATTCAGTCTTGCAATGAATAAGGCATTTGCTAAAAGTTGAACAATTTTTAACCATTCTGTTCTTTAGGTAAGTCACTGTGCATTGGCAGATCATCTCAACTGAGCAACTGATTTCCTTTTCTGAGTTTTTGCATTTCTTTGACCCTGACATTTTGGGATGCCAAAAATCTTGGGAGAAAAAGATGCAGAAAAATGCTGATTTTTTCACTTAGTTCCAATTAACTGTAACTGGAATAGGGACTTAGCCAAAACCTGAGGAAAAAACAAAAGAAAGAATGGAAAGTAGGCACGATCAATGTTTGTTGTTTTCCTAATGCAGGCTATTATTTAAACTGAATGTGTGATGCAGTTGACGATTGCGTCTTACATATCCACAAACTTGAAATTGTTATGAAGATGTTTAGGTCTTATCACACCTTGATTTTCCTTTTTACAGTTACAGTGTAATGATGCATATAATGCAGTGATGTACAATGCAAATTGATTAGTCTTAAAATGGATGGAGTAGTATTATGATAACACAGTGGTTTTTATGCCAAGCAAGGTGTGAGACTATCAACTTAAAGATGATTTATAATTTTTTTTTTTTTTTGCAAGTGTTGCCTGTCAGGTAATACCTTGTTAAAATAGGCTTGTAAAAGAAAAATAACAACAACAGCAATCTTGATAATAAGAATTCTCTTAGAAGGCTAAAGGTATTTTGTTAAGTAAACCAAGTAAACTATCTGTATTGTATTTGATTGCCTGTTGGTTCATGCCTCTTCTTTGCTCAGGAGGGATTAGGGTAACTGCTCAAAACAAAAGCAACATCTATTTGAATCTTGATTTCCATAGCTCTTTGAGTTTGATTAATCTATTCCTGTAGTAAAAAGGGTTGATTTTTTCATGCTGTCCTCTCACAAAAGTGTGGAAGGGGTTTATGCCCAAATCTTAATGTAGGACATTTTCAGGCCATGCAGAAAGAGAAAACAATGTTAAACTATGATAACATTATCACTGATGTTGTGTTTCATCATCTTTTTTATTTGTATTTCAATAGCATCCAGAGATTTGATTTAAGGACAGCACTGTGGAAAGCACTATATGAACACATGGCACAAGATAGACCTTGTCCAAAAAGAGCTTGTGTTCTAAATAAAAAGGTCTATAAAGAAGTAAATTGACTAGCCATAGGCCAAGCACCAGGTTTTTTGGTTTCCATTTCTGTCCTCTAACTCACATCACCTTTTGCAGCACACACCTCATATCTGCTCTGACAAATTTCATCTGGGGAGGCAGGGGTAACATGAAATCATCTATGCATTACACAAGTGATTCAACCATGACGTATTTCTCTGATTTCCTTCAAAATAATTTCGATGTGATTACCCAAGCATGTAAAATAGTCAATAAGTAGAACACAGAAAATGTAGTTTCTGATACAAAATTCAGTTGTTTCTGAATAATTCATTCAGTTGATTATGAATAAACTTTCGTAGTGAAATAAAATTATTTAGGTTCCTCTTGAGAACGGAGCCAAAGTAAAACAATTAGCAGCATTCCAGAGAATGCAGAATTTGGAACATGTGAAGAATGGGAATTAGTTGTTGATGTTCGAGGAGCAATTGCTCCCAGGGACCTCATATCTCTTAAATCAGCTGGAAGACCATCTGCTCCAAAGGATTTATCAATTACTATATTCCTGCTTAAAGGAGTTTTAGGTATTCAGTTATACTTCCCTCGGCCTCCTTTTTGCTGAAAAGGTTTCTGATGTGTCTATTATTCCATGAAAAACTTTCATAATGAAGCTCCAACTGAAAAGAAATGTGGCTTGCTATACGTGTCATTACCCACCCAAACGCAGGCTCCATTTATAATGATTCCAAAATCTGTTGTGTCTGAAACATAAAATATATAAAACCCAAAACCTGTTGTGAACTAAAAAATTACCACATTCCTTTTGCTTTTTATCTTGTGCTAGTCAGCGGTGCAAGGAAAACAGGGCCAGCTCCTTGATTGGGCGCCTGGCTTATAATTCTTAAAAACACAGGAAAGTCTATTTTTTCAAGCATCTGCTATTATAATAATCTTGGAAACTTTTCTTCAAAAATTCTCCTGCCCCAAAATAATTTCAGCCCACAATTATCGTATTCTACATACTTAGAAATGTCCTTAAGCTGGACTCCTGGCCTCTTGTCAGTATTGAATATTATAGGTCATAATGGGGTCAGCCCACAATTATCGTATTCTACATACTTAGAAATGTCCTTAAGCTGGACTCCTGGCCTCTTGTCAGTATTGAATATTATAGGTCATATAATGGGGTTATAAAGAGCGTCTTTACATCTTGCCGTGAGATCTCAGGGAACTAGGGGTATTGGTCAATGACGAAAGCACAGTCTTAAAAATATTTATTACATAAAACATGTAGTTTATATATATGTTGTTTCTGCATGGAATTGTTACATCAAAATCTTTGCTATAAACACTTAATCTTCAGGATATTTCTCTTTCATCAGAGTTTTTGTACTTGATCATGCTCCTACGTCTTTTTTAGCAGAACAGAGAGGGTGTGTATCCTTCCATAGTCCTCGGGGCCGGGCTCACTGCGGCAGATCGCTGGAACTCTGGACTCTACCAGGAAATCCAGAGCCATCTGGGTCTGTCCTTGCGGTTGGATGATTTCATCCTAACCCATGTTGCTGGTTGTTTGTTTTCTTCTAAAAAACATTTCTATGTTTTAAACTGTTAGACAGTTTGACACTAGAATTTGGCACGTGTCTTTGGGTTAACTTGGCCAAAGTGATTTATAGCTGTTTGTTCATGACCAGCATCCATTAGTGGAAAACACTGTGCAAGTAAAATCCCATGAGAGAGGAGCACAATGGGGGATTCTTAGGAGCTATCTGCACAGCCAGTGCCCCGGCTACCACTGAGTGCAGGGACAATTACCTGATGGTTTTCCTCTGGCCATGCAATCATACAGTTAGGGACCTTTTAAACTCTGTTCCTATTCTTATTTTGCCTTCCTGAATTTTCAGAGATGGATAGAATTTAGTCATCAGCACTGAATAGCTGCTCTGCAGAAGGAGCGAGCCAAATTATGGACTGCAATCTGATGCTGTTTCAACGATTAGCACCTGATCCTCACGTAGTCCTATTAAAACTTCCTAATGTAGTAAGCATGAGTAAGCATATCATTATCCGATCCTGGCTGAGCATGAAGCCTTCACATCTAATGGCATCTCTCATTTAGTGGATACGAATGCTTTGTCCTGTACATTAAATATTAGACGAGGGAGGGAGGGAAAGGGGCAGTAAATGGTCTTCCTGACGTAGTCTGAAGAGAATGGTTGGATCATAGCCTCTTTATCCTGTGATAAAGCACTTTGTAAATAATATAGGAACTAAACTATATTACAGAAACATGGGGAGTTAAGAATGAAAATGGACCATCTGAATAGATGTACATTAGAGTAAGTACTGACTGCTAACTTTGAGACAAGCTAGGTCATGACTGCCTTTATATTTCCCCTGTTTCATGACTACTGTCAAAATTCCAGAAACACTGGAATTCATTCAATGTATTGTAATAGAGTTTTCTCCTGCAAAATTATGAAGCCAAGTAGACTGATGCCTTGCCTACCTCACTGGGAAAGCTCCTGACGTGATAGGACACTTTGCTTATAAGCTTGTTGGGATAGCTACCAGGCCTTAGAAATAAACAGGCACAAGGTAAACATTAACACTACCGTTGTCAGTTCTATGCCAAGTTTTTAGTATGAAAATATGGCTAGTAAGGAACATCTCTGTAAAATCTGGTAATTTATGAGGTCTGTGGGTCTGGGGTTTTTTTATTTGGTTGGTTGGGGGGGTTTTGGTGGTTTTTTTTTTACCTGTTTGGGCATTTCTTAGCAAAAAAATGATTTTGATCCCAACAACTTTGACCCTCTTCCCTGTTCAACTGCTCTGCTAATCAATACCAAGCTAGTTTCCAATTAATTTTCTGGAGCTACATAGGTATTTTGCAACCATGGTAGCTGTGGTTTTACCCAAAAGACACAGAATTTAAAACCAGACTTAAAAGATTTAACAGAAATGGTGTATCAAGCAAGAAACAAAAACACTAAGCTGCTATTCCCCTTCTCTCCTGGGCAAACTTTTTATGCCATAACACTGGCCAGCTTTCCTTCTATTCAGACATTTCTATTAGTATCAAAACATATCTGTGCATAATAATTCTAATACAGAAATATTTTAATAAGGAAAACAATTTAGAAATGTAGCAAAAAGAACCACTTAAATATCTATGTTTTGATTTTTTCCTACAGTCCTTTATGTTTAAGAAAGCGTGCTATACTTGAAAAAAAGTTTAAAAGGATGTTTTAATGTCTAGCCTCAGTTCAGGGAAGCAGATACATATATATATATATATGCGCTCTCAACTGTAGGTACTTTCCTAACTGATAAACTGTCTGTCACCTGTGTTCTAATACAATAAGAAAAGCATACATACAAATACTAAAAAATGGTGGGCTTTTTCTCCTATGCTGTGGTCAATAAAGTGCTCTGTATATCATAATATATATTTCTAGCATCTGGTTTTGATGCCTGAAAATGTGTTAGTCTTTCTCTAATGTCTCTCTCTTCCCCTGCTCTCTCCCCAAGTATGAAAATAAGCATTGACAATAATTCATCTTGGTGTTCATCTTAAAAAACAACAGATTTTTTTTTTGCTCCATAGAAAACAGTTTAATTAAAAGGAGAAAAAAAACAGTTTTGAAACTACACAGTCAATACTCGCTGCACACAGTAAATACTTTTCATGTGTGAACAAAAAAGGGAAAGAACAACTGGAATGGTTTCAAAAGGCCACCACATGAATAAAGGTGTCATCAAGAAACAGCAAATCACTTTGAGTACATTACGGGAATACTTCACCTTTCTCAGAAACACTAAGCATAGGCCATTTTCAAGAACCTCACCAGAACTTGTTGTTAATCTTAATTATGTGCCTTAGCCTACCTGCTAGGAAGATGGGTTCTTTAGAAATGTTTGCAACTGATGACAATCACAAAACATGAATACTTTGTACATGAATGCTTTGTAGCCTTCCAGTGTGATAGGCTCTTATACTTTCAGTGGAAGATTAGTCTTTATTTTCAAATAATCTCAAGAAAGCTGTTATTGCTATTACATACTGGTACTTGGTGACTATGTGACAGCATAAAAATTGCATGGGAGTTTTATGGTCTGTTGTGGCAGAAAACATAATTCTAAGCACAATGGATGAACAGTGTGTGTATCCTATTACTTCAGTATATAGGCTCTTATACTTTCAGTGGAAGATTAGTCTTTATTTTCAAATAATCTCAAGAAAGCTGTTATTGCTATTACATACTGGTACTTGGTGACTATGTGACAGCATAAAAATTGCATGGGAGTTTTATGGTCTGTTGTGGCAGAAAACATAATTCTAAGCACAATGGATGAACAGTGTGTGTATCCTATTACTTCAGTATGCAATTAATAGAAAACCTTGTGCTGTGTGTTTGATTTAGTGAGTTGTAATGCTTTGTAGTAGATAACTGGCTAGCAAAGCCTTCCCCATGAAGTCCCGCTAGGAGTAGGTGCAGTGGTAAATCTCACTTTCATCAATGAAACCTATTTAGGAGGAAAGATTTATGTTAAACTGCTTTGTGCTTGTAGACCCACTCAAAACTATAACCAGGTTTCTCTCGTTACCTACTTTTCACATTAGAGTAGCTGTTGCTATCATAACCCCCCATCCCTGCCCCCTTCCCCTTCGCTGTCTATTGTCTGCTTTCACACTCCTCCTTGCTTTATAGTCACTCACTCACACTCATTTATCACTGGCTTACTCTGTCCTGCCTACACTATCTCCCATTTTTGTCATGGTGCACTGGTACATTACAAATACAATTAAACCTTTTACGATACCGCAGCTTTTGGCTAATGCATCCCAGCTTCAAGGTTGAAAGATTTCTGATATTACCACTGATATCAGTTCGTTCCCATTTATCGGCAGTGTCCGGACTAATGCAGAAGTGTTGCATTAATTAAAGGAAGCATCCAGTAGTGCTGCTGTTTTTGCCAGTCTGACACTGAATTGGAGCTTGATGCCTGCTCATGTTTTAAGAGCCATTCATCACACATGTCATCCCAAAGCAGCCAGCTGTCTGAGAAAAGCCTCATTTGCATTTCATCAGCTACACTCTCCCTCTTCTCCCTACCTTTTGTATGGAGCTTTGGCTTTTTTTTAAAGAGCATAGTCTTCAAAAGCAGCTTAGCTAAAATTAGTATTCCATTTAGAAAGATGATTTTCTTTAGTTCAGAGGTCTTAGAATTGATCTGAGCGGAAAAAAAGTGTCATACAAACATAGCCATGCAATCTGTCTGTATAAAGAAATTAATGCATTATGGGAGAAGACAAAGATTTTTATGATGGATGGACTACACCTCTATTAGTTCTGTACATTAAGCTGTTAGAATTAATAAAACATTTCATTTATTTTGAAAGTTCCTTAAAGGGCATGGGATTTTAAAATCCCAGCAGCTCTGAATGATTCTGCATTATGGGTTTTGATTTCCTTTATTGTTAGACTGAAATTGTCTGTGTCAGGTTATATTGACACCATTTTAGGAGGCCAAAGAACATGTGAAACCATCTCAGTGTGCTGAAACCACCTGCAGAAAAGAGAAAAAATGAAATTATAAGCTCACACTTTCATTCAGTGACTGACTGGATGAACTAATTTTTGCTTTTGTTTTTTCCACCATAAAGCAAAATAACTGAAACGCAAATCTGCCTGAGTATAACTTTATATACTAAATACAACGTGTTGTATATGTAGGTATATATGTATGGTTGTCTGTCTTAACTTCAATTTTTGCACAGTGTCAGGACTTGTTTAGCAAAAAAAACCCCAGTCCAAATTTGGCTCCTATGTCCCTTCATCTAAACAGCAATAACACAGAGACGTTGTAGTTCAACACGGTGTAGTTCCCAATTTTAAAATAAGACTATACTTATTTCTGAACTGTGTAAGAAGATTTCCAAATCTTTTATTCCTTAAACTAGCACTAAAAATCTATTCTCCCACGCAGTGAATGAGATGCATCGTATGCAACCATTGTGATTGAAGTTGTTATCTGTCATCAATGAAGAGAGACAGGAGCATGTACGTACAATAGGTGTCTACAGCCGAATCTAATTTGAGGGGCAGATGCTCTAGGGTGTGCTGGGTTATGAGGTGTGCCCCGCAGTTTTGCTGTCCTGACTGCAGAATGTGCCTCCTGCTCTCTCCGGGGGTGCTTAACTAACCTCCAGTCGAAACTAGTATGCAGAAGGGTATTGATGTGCACCCGGATCTTATTCTGACTGCCTCTGGAAACGGCTGGTGTATGCATCTGGAAAGATCCCACAGTTTTAACATAAATGAGATAACTCGGCCTAGATGCTTAATCATTAGAAAACTCAAGATTCATTTCGTGTCATGTGTATGTTATATGCTGAGCTATTGGGCAAAACCCAATACTTACCTGAACCTAGGTAAATATTAGCCAACAAATACCTAACTTTAGGCATATGTACTTAAGTCCTGTTCATTTCAACAAGGTTTAGGAAGTGAGTGTTTTGCTGAATAGGCTGTATGGTTGAACTGTTAAAAAGAAAATGTGTATTTGCATTGGCAGTACAAATGTTAACTTTTATTTATTCTGATTTTTCTTATTTTAGCTGCCCCATTTGACACAGAATTTGAAATAGATGCATTTAATTTAAATCCTAGCAAAAGTTACTTTGAGTCAATTTCTAATCCCAGCAGAAGTAAAGGAGAAGCAAACGTCTCAAAAGTCTGACTTGGTGTAACAGTAAGTGTGGAAGGGATCTGCAGTTCAGAGCAGCTTTGTGGCGGCGTTCTCTGTGCTTGCTTGGTCAGGTCACAGTACAAATAAAGGATACGGCATCTTGCTTCTCTCTTCTCCACAAATGTGGCTTATTTGATTCTGTCCCCCTGTTAGCCAGTGAAGCACTGGGACTGCATTAGGCTACTCTGACTACCTTCGGGGAGCCAGAGAAGAGACTGGCAATGAAGCAATTTGTAGAGGATAGAAGGTGTGGAAAGAGCCAAGGAGCAAGTGCCAGTTCTTCTTACTATCACTGGGGTCAGAAGGTCATGATCATAGCCGGTGTCTCCTTTTTGGAGCTATATTTATGCTGCATTTGAGCAGACTATTGCAACAGGGACATAGTTTTGTATGTAGATGATTCACCTGTGTGCTTTGTCAGCCATGGAAAAGGATCTCCACCTTAGTGTCAGGTGAGCACTGGGCATCGTCTCTGTTCCAAGCTATAACAGGTGGTTGTGCGTGATGCATAGGAACCTTTTTCTTGTAATTCCAGGAGTAATTTCAACAAATTTGTTCGTCAAAAGCAAGAAATGAGCACAAGTTGCCTTCATTTCTGTCCATGCATCTATACACATATACAAGATTTTATCTGTTTGTATTTCAGAGCGAACAAAACCGAAAGAAACATGTCTCATATAGATTTATTATAGCTTATTATTCCTTTAAAGAATCATTTTTTTTTAGTCAATAGGAAAAGAGACCTTCAGAGATAGCATTCTTCTATGATACATATGGTTGCAGCCACTCCCTGTCCCATTCTTTCTTCTGCTACAGGCCCAACAGCTGTTCTTTGTGTGCCACCGTAGCTGCTCCCGCTATTTCTACCATAGACCTGGAAAAAACAGCAATAGTTGGCTTACCTTTTGTAGGTGGTTAAAATTTAATACATTTGTATCTGTTATTCCTTATACAGCTCCTCCACAGAGTTATTTAATACCACATTTGGGAGAGTGCAGGGTAAAAGAACTTGAACATGCACTATAATACTTTAATGGTTCTTATAATTTTTCAAATGACTGGCTTTTAAATAATATAGGCATAAAGATTTTAAAATAAAATTGATTTCAATTTCCTGGTTTCAGCATATTATGGACTATCTCACCAATACCTTTAAACTAACCATGTGTGTATCTTTATTGTAAAATAGTAAAAACCATAAACTTTGATTTTTGACACCTGCTGTGAATTTAGAGATTTTTCTGATTTTTTTTAACCCAGTCATCTCACTGGGTTAATCAGTTATCTATCCCCCAAATTATAAAACTTCTCCCTTGCTCTGACATGCACTTGATTCACTTTACTCTTTATAGATTATTTTCTGCTAATGTGATTAGTGCTTTTATTTAAGGATTATTACCAGAATCAGATCTGCTTTTAAATTCTTTAAAAGTTGTCATCTCTCTTTTGTCCAATTTATCAGATGATACACAATTATTAAACCTTTTTTTTTTTAATCTCAGAGCAAAATATATACACACACAACCTTATCTCTAGTTCCAGCTGGAAAATAGGAATTATTTGTAAAAGTAATTAGGAAGGATTGATTCCTAATCAAATTAAAATACTTGGAAGCCATATTCTGTGAACCCAATTGTCATTTAAATAGCATCTGAATTGGTACCTGAATAGACTAATAGTTCTGAAGGCAAAGCAATGATTTTGGTCCTTTATAAAGCAGTGACATATAGAACTGAGCAAATACGTGACAGCAACATCATCGTATATGAAGAGTTTACAGTCTATGGCCAGACAAAGCGTAGGGGATTAGACTTTGTCTGAGAGACGGGGTGGAGACAGCCTGTTAGGGGGAAGAGTGAGAGCGGCAACTTAGGGCGCACTGTGTGGGAAGCTGCTTTACATATAAAAGACAGCCCGGAGTGGGGAGAGGGTGTTTAGGGGGAGGGTGCCTGCACCTCTAGGGACAAGGAAGGTACCGGGCCTGGGAGGAGAGGCTGACACAGGGTCGCCAGAAGAAGAGCATCGGGGAATGCCAGTGCCTTGCACTGCAGGTTTCAGCATGAGGTGATGTTCATCAGGAGTGTGTTCCCACTGCCTAAAAAGATGACAGTCACTCCCGAAGAACCTGATGCAGAGGCAGCAGGGGAAGGCTGCATGCACTCGGGGTCCCATGTATGATAGAGGAGGAAGAGGAAACTGCAGGTAGCCCCAGAAATAAGGAGGGAACTGGATCTTGGTCAGAACAGCTTCTGTGTTTGCAATCCTACAGAAATATGATGTGTTCCCATTTGAGACATTTTGTGGTGAGATTTGTGATGATCAGAACTCGCGTGAGCATTGGAGAGGGGGGAATTTCCCCCTTAAAGTTAAAGATGGAAGTAAAAGAGTCAAAAGGTGTTGAAACGGCAGTGGAAGATACGACAACTGCGAGCAAGCTTGAGCCATAGGCACTGTGGTGTAGCAGAGAGGCTTGTGAAAACGCATAGTGGAAGAAAGGTGTTAAGGTCTGTGCCTGGGACCCGAAAAGAGCATCAGGCACTTGAGGAAGGAACATGGGTTGCTGTGAGAGCAGAGCAGTCCTGGACACAAAGGCTGATATAGGCCTCTCCGTACATTGCGGTAGCACTTTCTTCCTGCCTTCATGCAGGTTTTTTTTTTCTTTACAGCTTTGCCTGTCCTCCATCTCGTTCACTGCCGAGGAATGAGAGTAAGCTGGGCACTCAGGCAGCACACAGAGAAAGCATGAATGAGGAGTCTGAACTGAGGTAAGAAGAGTACCTACACTGGGATGAGACAAACCAGAAAAATACAGCTGCTAGGAAACCTACAAAAGGCTATATGCAACTGTTTCTTGTGCACAGCCCCTGAGGATCCTGTTTGGCCAAAATCTGCAAGTTCTCTCTATATTTCTGTGCTTACCAGCTTTCTTCTGATAGTCGCACACTTCTACCCTCCTTCTGTCATCTTTCTCTCCTTGGGTTTCCATTATCATGTTTTTATGGTTCTCCTTGGCATTTATTCTTTTTTGGTTCTTCAAGAAGACGACCATATAAAGCAGAAGTAAATAGAAACATAGAAATACACAGAAAAGGCTTGCTGATTTTGGCCCAGATCAATTGCCCTTGGGTATATCCTCTTGTAAGTTTTTTTTCTAAAGAAAACCTTTTAGATTTCAGATTCCTGATTGTGCAATGTGTAAATGTGAAAGAGACTGTTGACAAAGAGGACTGGAAAGAATTATTTTTTTGTGAACAGAACATTTGTGAATTAAATTGTCTTAAAAAGCTCCTATTTCTGTTTACATTTAAATTTCATACAGAATAAATTTTAGAAATTAAAACTTATATTAAACCATTAGGAATTTAACTACAACTCTGAATGATTGTCATGGAAATTTATTTTCTTCATAATTACGTTTGTTTCAGTAAGAGAAACAAAAATAGAAATGGAAAAAAGCTCATTCATTTGACAAAACAAAACAGTTGCTGTGACTGTTACAGGATTGTGGTCCAGACTGGTTAAAGCTCTGGAATAGTGAGATAATTTGCAAAGCAAAATGCATATGCAAATTAGTTGATCAAATCACTACACTATTTTTCCTGGTGCTTTAAGTAAAGGAAGGAAAAGGCAAGACCAACAGTATATAGACAGAATATACGTTATTATTGTTAATGTAATGTAATACTGAGCACGAGGAAAATGAAATTTTCAGCGCTTGTGAGGCTATGGACAGCAGTAATTTCAGTGACAATGCAGTATAACTGAGATTTCATCTCATGCGCAAGAGAATAGGGATGGCGTTTATTCCATCTGACTTACATTATCTACAGTGTTGTCATCTGGACTTCTCTTACAGGCAACAGAGAGAAAACAGCTCTTACAGGACAACAATTCAGGTTGCAGATGGCAGGTTGGATCTTACAACCCTTGCTGGTTCTCAGTACAATATTAGTAACCAGATGATTTCCAACAACCTGAAAAATGTTAGGAGTTAATTATTATTTGTTAGACTTTCACACCTTCATATGTTATGTCCTGGAGGTTTGTCAGGATCTTACTATGAGGAAAACTTTTAACAAGCGGAAGGCCAATGCTCGTGCAACATTTCTTATCTGCAATGAGCAAGTCACTACTGAGATTAAGTCCTGTTAGCTGTCACTTTGAAACAAGTGTTCATATTATGTGTAAGAAAAAGCATGTCTAGATTCCTAAAATTTGCTAAAATCAATTAATGTTTGGCAGTTTGGCAGCAAAAGAAGGTTTTTGTTTATATCTATACTAGGTCAAAGACATGGCAGGTATTTATTGAGGTAACTTTAGTTTGATTCATACATATATTGAGGTGTCTTACTGTGAAATTGAAACTGGTACTGGAGAGTGATCAATGGAAAACAATGAAGTTATTTGTTAGACTTTCACACCTTCATATGTTATGTCCTGGAGGTGTGTCAGGATCTTACTATGAGGAAAACTTTTAACAAGCGGAGCCAATGCTCGTGCAACATTTCTTATCTGCAATGAGCAAGTCACTACTGAGATTAAGTCCTGTTAGCTGTCACTTTGAAAAAGTGTTCATTATTATGTGTAAGAAAAAGCATGTCTAGATTCCTAAAATTTGCTAAAATCAATTAATGTTTGGCAGTTTGGCAGCAAAAGAAGGTTTTTGTTTATATCTATACTAGGTCAAAGACATGGCAGGGATTTATTTAGGGAAC
>NW_008794836.1:5508237-5525746 GCF_000699145.1 Aptenodytes forsteri | reverse complement strand
TTTAGTTTGATTCATACATATATTGAGGTGTCTTACTGTGAAATTGAAACTGGTACTGGAGAGTGATCAATGGAAAACAATGAAAATGCCCATTTTGAGTAACAGACATGTTGATTTTTTTGTCCAGTGCCTGTTTTCCTCTCCAGAAGTGGAATATGGCCAGGGAATTTCTGTCCTTTGAAGACTTAAATAGATAGCAGGAAATAAATAAATAAATAACAACACTGTATTAATTTTAAAAATATTAGACTTCCAGACCTCCACAAGTGAAAAAAAATGTAACTGTTGCTGTTTGTAGCCTCTTCTAATGACAATCCTTCTGCTCCACTGTTTATTCGATACATAGTATCAGCTCCTTAGAAAAAGCTCTTTGGATTTGGACTTAAAATCTCTGTAAAGCATTGTATATGTATGGGATTTTATAAACAGGATAAGATAATTTCTCATGCTGTAAACATGCCAAATGAATTAGCATTACTGACCAAAAAATTCTAATGGCACAAAAGGATGAGGTTCAGTTCTCCAGAGAAAACCCAGGGAAGGAAGTGGCCATCAAGTCAGACTTCATCACAGAACGACTCTCATTAATTTTAAAAATCTGCTGACTTTTTGGAATGGTTACAGCAAATGACTTATGAAATGAAAAATTCTTTCCCAACCCAGTGAGCTTTTCAATCAATGTTCTCCATGATGTGCTGTTTGCTAGCTGTCTCAATTCAGCAACCTTAAAAATATTTAGCAATATAAATGTACATTTTAATAGCTTGCTGTGATCTCTCTCTTGATATCTGGTTTTCATGATCTGTCTTCATCCATCCACAATCTCTGGTGCCATCAGCCGAAAAGTCAGTTTCTCTCAAGGGTTCACCTGAAGGCGTCTGCAGTGCTGAGCTCCCCCCTAGCCCCCGTCTCTGCACTGCTCTATGTCCCTATCAGTCTACACCAAAAATTTTTCTTTTTTCTCTCTCTCATGAAAAATATAATAACAATTTCTTCCTGTGCATACTCCATGCCCTGAGGAGAAGATTAAATTAAATTAAAACTTAAAAGAGGATTTGCCGATGGCTTAGATTTCTAGTTAAACTGCCTGAGCTACAAATAAGTTTTATGTAGGTTATTGTTCTTTGGCAAATGCGTCGTTACTGCAACTCTTTGCTGACAGACAGACTAATCACTGCTGAAGGAGAGAGGGCTTGTTTATTGACTGGCTGTTACACCACTTGCTGACTAAATTTCCACCTTTTTTCCACTGCCTAACTTTTTCTTGTCTCAATGACAGAACCACCGAGATCTTGTGGGAAGCCAGCAGATACTGTCACTCTGGGGAAGGGGTGCATTTTGCACCAGGAGTATTAAGCTATTTGAGGTGTATGCTTTACACAATTCACAGGAATCATCAATGTTAGGAAACTAGGTTTCCTATGTATTTCCTCTGTGTTTTCTTTACAGTTAATATAGAGAGGTGTTTGTCTCTAGGCAAATGATACAGATGCCTAAAATAGCCTGGTGTAACCCCCAGTACCATCCTGCAGCATCATAACTGCTGGTGCTGAGGAGCAGCAGAGAAGAGCAAAGGACCCTGCAGACACTGAATAGGTGTGTGCTGTGCCATGCACAAGCTCCGTAACTCATGCTTCAGCATGAGTCTCTCTGCCCCTGAATGGCACAGCTCCGCATCCTGGCAGGGAGGGAGACAGAACTAAAGCACCTGCTGGTGTCGACAGCCCTGGCGCTGCTTGCTGAGAGGACACCCAGAGCAGAGGTGGGTACTTCAAGTACAAATGGATATTGGTCAGTTATAGCTTTAATTTTCTCTGGGATTCTCTGTTTCTTTTTCAGTAGTTTTTATGTCCAGTTAGAGAAAGACGATGTGGAGGATTACGTACCTTCAATATGCAAAAGCTGTTGGAACAAGTTATTGTGTAACATGCAGAGCGGTTTCTGATGCTAGATGTGTCTGAGCAGTTTGCACTTGGCCAACGAGTATGCAGAATTCTGTCAGTCTCCTTGGCTCTGAATGATATTTGAAGACCACAACCCTCCTTATCTCACAGGCTTCAAAGGTATTTCTGCATTGATAAAAAATGAAAACACATAGGGTTAGGCCACTGAGTAATTCACAGCTAATGAATAATACAAATGTGTAGCACTTGTGTATGTAATATATATTATCTTTCCGTACTAGGTAAATAAAATTGATTTTTGCAATGATTTACATCCTAGGCCATAACAAAAGAACAGGTTTTGCTCTCTGTAATAAATATGAACTAGGAAAATCTGCAGCAAAAGGTATTTTCAGAGAACTTTCCCCAAAGTGAGCAAGCAAGATGATTTTTAAAACTTGCCCTACTGTTTCAGTTATTTAGGGTATGAATGATAAAATTTTGAACAATAGCTACTTGATTGCGTCTACCTCTAAGACACATATGAAGGACAAAAGAGGCATGGAAAATTCAGGAATAAAAGTGCAAAGACGTTTGTGCCTTTACGATTTGCTGGCATAAACCAGAAGCAGAATCCTCAAAGTCTGCACTTGTCTGTCAGTAAGAAGAGTCTGTTTGGAAGTATAGCTTGTAATGATATAATCCTTGCTATTAGTATAGCATGAATGTTGTTAGGCTGTGGATTAAAAAGAAATGAGGAGAAACAGCAGGTTTTCAGAGGTTCTAGCCATGGCACCATCAATTACCCATCTTGCTTAGGTCCCGGGAGGTCTGGCAGCTTCCCAGCTATAACTCCTTTTAGGCAGCATCTCTGTGCTGGAGCTGAGAAGAATCACTGTGCTACCGAAGAAACCTGCCGTGTGGGGAAGTCCTTGTGCAACAAGTTAAGCCCAGCCTAAAATTATGTTGAAGGCAGCATGAGAGGCTGCGCAAAATGATCTTAATGAATCTGGACCTTTGCTGTTTTCATGACAGCACTGGCTAGAGATTTTATCGGCTAATCAAAAAATGGCATCCAATAGACTGAGCCAGTATTCGGGTATAAGTCTTACAGAATATTTTTGAGATTAATTGATTCAAACCGCTGGTCTTTTTTTTCCCTTTATCTTGTATATGAGCATACACAACAGCAAAGACTAAATCCCCAAACTTTGAACTGCAGGTATAACCTTGTTAAAAACCATAAAACTTAATCCTGCTTGCCTTTCCCTTGTTTCACAGGGGTGTTCTATTAAAAAGAACACAACTGTAAAGTAAGAAAAAAGGACATCAGGTGTGGTTTGAAATGGTATCTTTGCACTTTAGAAGAGTTTTGAAGGATATCATGTGCCAGGAAAAGAGATGTAAATCTGTCCCCTGGCTTTAGATGAAAGATCCGTGTCTGAGCAAAATGTCAGAGTCTATGCTAGAGTGATACGCAGCCAGACATCGAGTGCCTTCTACCAAGGATTTCTAGGCTTTCCCTTCTTTTAGGCACAAGTGAATCATGGCAGCACAAATGTTAAACAAAGCCTTTTTGAGTCTTCCTCCACAAATACCATGCAGTGCTAGTGCCCTTTTGAAATAATATTTATTTACATTACTTCTTGCCAGAAATCCCCACTTGGTGTCTTTTTTTAGGTCTCGTGCTAACATTTTTTGCACCTTTCCATTCTCTTTCACGATCCCCAAACTCCATGTTTCAGTCCTACCAGTCTTGCATTATGCTCGCACATGTGTTACAGTAAACACATGCACTGTTTTGTCCAAAGTCTTCCAAATTCTTACAGTCTCGGGAGAGGAACACGGAGATGGCCTCGGGAAAGAAATCATAAATGGGTGCATTCTTTGCACTTGTGACTGTATACTTTAATCTAATTGAGCATTCATGGAAAAAAAAAATCTGCTTTATTACTTACCATAAATCCAAGATAATTCTATTTAATGTTCCTTTAACTGACAAAAAAGGATAAACATAGCTAACTATAAACATGACATAAATAAACTCTAGCATTCCTCCCATTCCCCACCCACTGTCCCAGTTGGCTATTTTATCATATCACTCGATATAAAATTTAACAGTATGGTATATAAATGATCCTTTTTTATTGTTTTGCATAATAATTGGCTGGTTTCCAGTAATAAAAAATAGAAAAGCTACAATTTATTCCAAATCATAAACATCTTTGTTTTATATGTCCTCCTTTGCTTTTATTGTGGAGAAAATTCTACAATGGCCAACAGACAGCTACATCAGCAGATTGCAATAGTTGTTTGAAAAGAACTAGAGCCACTTGAATTTGGTCTGAATTTAGCTGACTTAGTGTCTTGCTTCTTGGCTCAGGGCAGTAGAGGAGCTGCTAAAATGGTGACAGAAATTGATGTTAATAAATTAGTACACTCGTAAAAGGAGACTCCCAATTTTAGCACTAACAGCACACCATTATACGCAGCATAATGTAGTTTAAAAAGCACACTGATAAGTGGCTGTATTCAAATCCATTTCTGTGCCCTTTTGTGTTCTTATCTACCCTGGTCCAGCAGACAATCCAGCTTTTCACTAACCTTTGGCACTCCACCATCAGCAATAACCCATGCTCTCCTTTATATCTCCATAGCTTCCATAATGAGCATCACCTGTGGTATGCTCCATTTGGAGCTGCAGCATCAGCAAAATGCACCTGCTCTGATGCCTGCCGGTGGAAAAAGCTCCATGGCCCTGGGCTGGTGGGAACCTGTCTGCGTGCCCTAAAGCAACGCCAGAGAAATGGCTAAATACCTATCATCTCCAATGAGCTGATCCTTAGCCTCTAATCCTTGTAATTGTTGCCTTAGTAAAAGGAAATAACCAAACAGGGTCCCGAACTGACATAGAGTGCCTGGGCAGCTTCTAGAAAAACTATAAGGTTGCTTGCGTTTGTGATAAATTATTTATTTGAATCAAATAGATCACTGTGGCAGCATCTCAGTTTTAAAATCATTGATTTCCTTGAAATGTTAATTTTTAAGGTTTGGGGTTTTTTTAATCATATGTATTTTTAAATTCCTCTTGTACATTTTGAAGTTTATTTATACTGAAATTGGAGGCATTTTCCCTTTAGGAATTTATATGTATTTATCGATAGATACGAATACATACATTCGTATGTATGTAAATAACTTCGAATTGTAGCAGCTTTGTAAGGGAGTAAGTGGGCTTGTAATCATTTTAAAATAATAGCTGTAACAGTTAATAATGAATAGCACTTCGAAAAGGATAGGTTTTGCAGAGTTATAGGCAGAATACCAAAAGTAGAAATACTTACAGAAATGTCATTCCAGTTGTCTGAACTGAGTGCTTCTCAGTCCTCCTTTCCTTTTCTGTTTTTTGGGGTTTTTTGTTTGTTTGTTTTCAGAAGACGAATCTAGCTGAGAAGTTTAATAAATAAATTTTATTAAAGCAAAGGTCAGTTTAGCATCAAGACTGTTATACTCAGTTGTAAACTTAGAGAGATGGTGTCAGGGTTTCCAACATGAAGGCACGCATTCTTCTGAAAACAGAGAAGCCTCCCAAAATAAAAGCTTTTTTGTTGCTGGATTGATATGTTGAAAGAAGTAGAATTCAAGTCAAGAAACGTCCCAAACTAAAGGCAATGTTTCTAGTAGTAGAAATACAAGAAGATGACCAGGGCCATAGAACAAAAATCTTCTGTCTCACAATACAATTTATAATAAAGCAGGTAATATTATTTTCTTTTTCAGAAGTTCACTGAGACAGACAGCAAAGAAATAATGTACTTTGAACTGTCAGATATGCTTACCATATTTTAGCATCTCATTTATATATGTCTGACATCTGATTTTGCTCTGGACTTTCTCAAAGAAATATATGTATAGTTTCAAAATACTGCCTTTTAAAAAGAGAAAGACATTCAGTTATGTGATGAATCAGCAGATAACATAGGCAGAATATTCTGACTCTTGAAATCGAGTGACTGATGATACTCCATAAATTCTAACCCTGCTCTGCATGTCCTTTATTTTTTGTTGGAGGAAGGGAACAAGCTGGCATGTTACAAGTATCACATTAACTACTATCTATTGATTGTATTTTTATTTATTCATAGCAAGATACGTATATTGAGGAAAAAACATACCAGAAGGAACTCTGTGAACATGATAATCTAAAATCTTTTACTAGCCAAAGGAACTTGCTACCTTATAACTCGGAGTCCTGGACATTACTCAGCTGAGAACATAAACAATAATACCAGGGTTAATATGCCACCCACCAGTGTTGAGGATTAATATGGCAATGGTTTGGTTCCCCCATACTGGCACAAACTAATTCTGCCTAGCAGGAAGACAGACCTCTTTTAGCTAATGTGCTCATCAGCGAAGCAATTTATATTGCTTCAGACTTTGCCCCTGTCTTGTGAGTACAGGAGTTGGGGCTCCGAATTATTTTACAGACATTAAAAAAAAAAAAAGGCCTTGAGTTAGACCACTTTATTTTCTCATCTTTTAAAATCACCTGATAGTTTTTGAAAACATGCAGGAAGGATATAAAAAACACACATAAAATGCAGCTGTTTGCATCACAAGGCCAGCAGCATTGCTATAGTTCAGGGAGATATCCATGTACCACATGCATCTCAGAAAAATCTCCTGAAACATGGGGAAAACATGGGTTGTCTAGAAAAGAAAGGTAATGACAATGAAAATACGTAGACATAAGTCAAGAGTTTAGTCCTGTTGTAAATTACTCTGGGTGTCCTATGATCAATGATGTTATATGGCTTAGCCCAACCGAGTATTTTGCCCAAAATAAGTAGAATGCTTTGGATTTAGCTGGTCACAGGAATCAATCCGGATCACAATCAATTGCTACAATTTAATTGCTATGGTTTAGCTCCTTCTCTTTCAGGTGGGATCTTGCGGACATCAGAGGCGATCACGTGGGCAAATGCAGCCGCAGAGAAGCCATGACAGGATGAGAGTCGAAGTGAGATACAGAACCCATTGATTTGAATCGCTTTCCTTTTCTTGGTTAAAATTCAAGAATACTGTTTTTGGATTGGATCCTCTGTCCTTCAGAAATAGGAGAATTAGAGCTGTTTACACATAGCGCATATGCAGGCACAGTTGGTTGCCAAATGCTGCCTGCAGCACAAGAGCAGCAGAGCTGGGTGAAGCTGGGCGCCCACTGAGCTCCCTGGAGAAGGAGGCAGTGCTGAGGTGGTGGTGTGGTTTAACCCGGCAGGCAGCTAAACACCACACAGCCGTTCGCTCATTGCCCCCTCCACAGTGGGATGGGGGAGAGAATCAGAAAAAAAAAGTAAAATTTGTGGGTTGAGATAAAGACAGTTTAATAGGACAGAAAAGGAAGGGAAAATAATAATAATGATAAAAGAATATACAAAATAAGTCATGCACAATGCAATTGTTCACCACCCGCCGACCGATGCTCAGACAGTTCCTGAGCAGTGGTCCCCCTACCCCGGCCAGCTTTCCCCAGTGTATGTACCGAGCATGACGTCACACGGTATGGAATGTCCCTGTGGCCAGTTTGGGTCAGCTGTCCTGGCTGTGCCCCCTCCCAGCTTCTTGTGCACCTCCAGCCTTCTCAGTTGGTAGAGCATGGGAAGCTGAAAAGTCCTTGACTAGTGTAAGCACTGCTTAGCAACAACTAAAACTTCGGTGCGTTATCAACATTATTCTCATCCTAAATCCAACACACAGCACTGTACCAGCTACTAGGGAGAAAATTAACTCTATCCCAGCTGAAACCAGGACAGGTGGGTGTGAGCACTTTTGATAAACAGGGCAGGAGGCAGATTCATAAGCTGCTACGGAAGTTTTCTTCTCTTGTTGGTTAACAGAACAGAAATTTGTTGCTTTCACAAAGATGTACTTCCTTGGGCCTTAGTGATTCATTAGGAGCCTCCTTCTTATGCATGGGGTTTCTTCTGTGGGAGAAGAGTACAAGAGTAGAAGGAACAGGAAAGTTTTGTATAAGCTGAGGGTGTGCAAAAATTACAGGCTTCCAGTGTTGTTGTTATTTTAATTATTCAAATAAACAAGAGAGATAAATTATCTTGACAGTGCCTGTTGGCCACCTGCCTAGCCAAATGTTGGAGAAAATATGTATGATATACAAGGAAGAAATATGGTTGAAAATGGCGTTATAATAATCTAGTAAACCTTAACTGTTATTAGTGTTCAATTAGTAATTGTAAAGAGATTTCTTCCTAAATTTTTGAGTGGGATTTTGAAATAGTGACCATACTATCTAAGGATAGTTAAGGGATTATTCTGAATATACTCTTGGCCTTATTAAAGGCAGTGGGAATATTTCTTCTCTTCCCTCACTTGTTATTGTTTTGAAAGAAGCAAAATAAAAGAAACTATTCTTATGCTTAGTAAGTTCAATGAGGCTTTACAGGAAGTGCTTCTATCCTTAATAAATAAAATAATTTCATTAGTGAAACAAAGCCGTTCAGTCAAAAATTAGCAATAGATTTAAAACTAATAATTTTGCGGTTGTTACACATTTATTTCTTTTCACCACTTTACTATATATGTTGGCTCAAGATACTGAGCGGCTTTGTTGATTCTAACAAGCCTCCATCCCCTGGTCTCTTGAACTCTTCTTTCTTGCTTACATCAGCCTTTTAGTCTCACTGGTATCACTCATCCAGTACGTTTCCACTGACCAGGGAATGGGTCCCTTCTCAAAGTGCTGCTTCCTACCATCTTATGCTCTCTCAGCTCACAAAACTCCCTGCTCATGCTGGAAAAATGGAGGATTTCTGCAGTACAGCTTAAACAACAGTTCCATACAGTAAAACAACAGCATGACCTTCAACCACAATAGGTTTCTGTTGAGTTGAATAGGCTGACACATGGTGATGGTTTTCAGCCAAATAAGTGGTGGCATGTCTTCTGAAAAGGGGGAAATCCTATATTTTTATGATGACTATCAATAAAGGACTTTGTCTGTCTATCAGCAATTCTGGAATGAGAAGAAAAATGAGGCCAGGGTGGAGGAAAGGAGAAAAGCTTTAAGGGGAAATGTTTTCAAGACTGAATTCCATATTCATTAAATAGCAAAGATTTCTAGAGTTAACTGTGAGCATATATTTACTTATTAGAAATGCATGGGAGAAAAATGAGCTGAGGTGGTGTTAGAATAAGCTGCCCAGAAGTAAATAGCTTTTGAACCTCTCTTTTTAAATATTAAAATTCCTCTCAGTTGTATTTGAAATGTTTAACGAGAGAGAAAAAATGTAGTCTATTCCAATCTTTTCTCCAGCTGAGCTACAAATTTGCTTACAACCTTATTGTTATCATGAAGTTAATAATCACAGTGACAGCAGAGAACAGTTGGAGTGTGTGAGACTTTCGTTTCTGCTAGATTCAGAATCCCACTAATGACTTCGATCAGCTCTTTTCTTCCCCCACTCTTCTTCTGGAGTCATGTCAGATGCACGCCACCTCTCAGAGTGCATTAAGCCTAATGTGGGATTCGAGAGCATGTAGAGTGCTGCCCAATGTCAAAGCTCTTTAGAAGAGGAGTTGTTCGAATTAAACTCTTACATTAACTGTTTGGTGGAATAAAAATAAAACCTTGAAAAAGAGAGTGAGAGCCTGACCGGTTTCTTCCCGAGGGCTTTATCAGCTAGGTGTCTGCATGCAGCCGTCGGATACGGCATGTGCCTGACAGCAGCGTGAGCAGGAGTCAGGGCTTCTAGCTCTGAGGACACTTCAGAGGACTTTCTGATCCCACAACACATTTGATCAAAACTATTTAATGAAAACCCATGAATAAGTTGGGACATAAAAGAAAGACAGTCTGGAGCCAAGCTGACTTCCTCCAATCACCTAGTAAAGTATACATGACTTGTGTTCAAAAGGTTTTAGTCCTTAACCCTGTAGCTGCTAACCCTTTCATATCACAAGGAAAGTGAGATTTTTGGCAATGCAGAAAAATCTATAGTCTTTCATGTATCAAATGGAAATACTACATATTGCAAAAAAAACCCAACCAAGCAACCAACAAAAACACCCTGACGTGTTCATGAATACAGTAGTTATTTTTTTCTCAGTTAGGGGAAATGTTATTATAAAATTCAAGTGACTGTATTCTTTGTCTCATTCAGAAGCCAGCTCAACCGATAGCACATTAAAATTAAAGCTTTTTTCCAGGGTTATGACAGTAAATATGGCAGTTAGGAGCAGACCAAAGGTACCTCCAACCCAGTGTCTGGCTTCTGACAGGGGCAAATTATGAGTGCTTTGGGAAAGAGCTTAAGAAACATGGAAAATGTGGGGTAACCTTTCTCCAGTATAGTCTCCAAATTCTGTAATCTGTCATTAGTCTGCAAGTAAACTGTAGTTTGTGATTTGATGAACCAGAAGTTTCAATTACATCACTGTGTTTCATAGATATTCAAGGACCTTTCTTTAATGATTTTATCTCATCTCTTCTTTACTTATTTATATACTGAGCAGAATAAAAAAAAATGTTACTGCAATGAGTTCCATCATTTAATTATAGCGTGAGCAGTACTTTCTTTCACTGAGTGCCCTCTCAATCTCCTATTACAAACAGTGAATGTTTTCTTCTTTACTTTCTCCATGCCATTCATGAATTTGTAGCCATTATTTGATTATATTTTTATTGTATTATATTTATTTTTGATTATATTTTATTATGTTATGCATGCTCTTTCATGTCTCTCATTTCTAAACTGTAGAGTTACAGTTGATTTAAATTCCCCCATAGAAAAGAAAGCATGATGATCACCCCTTCTGCCTCTTCCCTGTACCTTGTCTCATACTAAAATGTGAACTTTGAAATGGCATGACCAGGTTTGCACATGGTAGTCAAAACATGGGCACAGTCTTTGCTGGAAGATATGTAGTCTTACAGGGAGTCCTATCCATTGCAGAGAATGACTTCTCAGACTACTATCCTAATTCGAGTATGGCAAATAGATGGTAGGGGGAAGGGATGAGGCATCAGTTGAACACAAATCCTTCAAATTTTTGTTTTGAATGCTTGATTTTACAACCTTAGTAATATTTTTCTAACATATATTTTCAAACTTACCACAGGTGATTGTGACTTTTTTACAAGAGACGTGCCAACTCACTGGAAGAACAGGTTTTAGAACTAATTCGAGTATGGCAAATAGATGGTAGGGGGAAGGGATGAGGCATCAGTTGAACACAAATCCTTCAAATTTTTGTTTTGAATGCTTGATTTTACAACCTTAGTAATATTTTTCTAACATATATTTTCAAACTTACCACAGGTGATTGTGACTTTTTTACAAGAGACGTGCCAACTCACTGGAAGAACAGGTTTTAGAAAATCAGTTTTTTAAATGGTTTTCTAATCAGATTTTAAAAGCACTATTTCAGATCAATTCAACAAAAGCAAATATTCTGATTTGGGGGTTAAAGAAAATGTGAGATGAATATGTTCCAACTGGAAGACAGATTTCAATTTTGCAGAAAATTAATTTCTCTGGAATTCTGAATATTCATGTTGAATATGAACATTTATCTTGAACATATACAAAAGCATAAGAAAGAAGAATATTAATAAACTTGTAAAGTCCAGTATTCAGAAGTCAGGAAACATAAAAATCAAGACTGTGTCTTGTTCCCTCTTTTATGTATTTAGTAATATATTAATCTTTAATTACATGAACATGTAGAGTATGTCCATAGGAACCTTTCTTTATTCAGTGTACAGAATTAACAGCACTCCCTTTACCGATTCAATATTTTGTTTCATCTTCTGTGGTCAATACAAGGTCATAGGCTTTACGTAACTGCAGTCTGTTAAAACTCTGCTCCAAAGCCAAGATTATTAATTCCTGATGGGCTTTTCTCTCATATCACCATTCTAGTATTTTAGTGCTTTAGAGACATTAATGAATGTATCTTCCCTGTACAGTGACTGAGGGATGTTGGGAGCTGGCTCACAGAGATAAAAGTTTAAAGTGTACGCTCACTTTGGGGCTCCACTTCAGACGTACGTCTGGCTTTTCAGAGTACTTATTGCTATTTTGGATGTTAAAGCAGGAAAAACATTGATTCAGTTGCAAATGTAGGGCTCAACCATTTTGTCAATCAGCCCCACCTCCAAGAAGAAACGTCCAGCTAATCCAAATCAACTGTTTGCCTAGCGCACACAGGAACTGGGAGGCGTGCGCGGGCAGGGCATCCACATCCATGACATGGTATTCCTCTCCATCTTGAATATGAGACTCCCTTCGTCTCCCCTGCAAAGGGTTTACAGAAAAGCTTTTGATGTATTCCCAGAACAGGTGCGGTCCTCTAGTCTGAGGGCTTCGTCCCTGGTCTGCAAGGCTTGACTTTCCAGATATTTCAGTTAACTGGAATCACAGTTGCATTTACAAAAGTTTTTGATTTGTGTAAATTGTTGTTGAATCGTAGAAGAAAAGCAAAAGAGAAATCCAATAATCAGTGCCCCCCCTTTCCAGATTTCATAAAACTGATCTAAAAAAATGCAGGCGTCATTGCTTTTCAAAGAATGGTCACTGAGTTTTTCAGGTGGGTGAAATATTAACTATTTATTTCCTTGGCCTTGTTGTCGAAATGGTAGAAGTGTTTTCGAAAAGAATTCAGCTAGAATGGAAAAAATCCTCTCAACTTCATTGTTTAAAGTTCAGCAAAATTACATGTTACTCAAATAGGTTTTACAATGGTAAATGGTGAGAGAAAGCTTGAGTCGTAAGCAGTATTAACATGCTTAACAATGACAAATCATTAGAGCTTCATATGACTTTCTCTGGATGATGAACCCATTTTCCTGTAAAAAGTGGAAAACCTGTCCTAATGCAGCATTTAATTCAAAACAAAGAGCTTAAAAATTTTCTACTCTCTGTAGGCATTAGAAAGTGCCCTTGAACTTTTGTGATGTGAATTATGTAAATTTATTTGTTTGTGGTTATATTTCTCTCCTTATGTTCTAAATCATATAAATTACAAGCTGTAATTAATACACTATTACTATATTACGTGCCAAAAGCATACATAAATAATGAATATATTTTGGATGTGTCTTGTTTGTTTTAAGTGTTTCACCTAAGCCTTCAGAATTTCCTCAGGCCATCACTTGTCTTTGCCAAGGAACAGTGCTTTTGCTTCTTGTGGAAGAGAGTGTAATATTTAATAGTAGTACTCCCTTTTTTACTACATTTGTTGCTGAGTTTTCTGGCAGGAACTGTGATAGTTTTAGCAGAGCAATTGTTGATTTATTGGATTTGAGTTTGAACACTGACTTACATTAAAACATAAATGTTTTAATCGATTGCTGTAGAATGATTTAGGCAATAGTAGCTTTCACAGGTAAACTGCAGAGTCACCTAGCTTTCACAGAGATTAACCATGAACTTCCCCAACGCTCTTTCAAACGTTTACAATTAAGTACATCATCAGAAATAAGGCTATGGCACATCTACTATAGCCTCTACTCCTGTAAAAACACCAGTACTCAAGCGGAAAAGATCTTCCCCCTTCTGCAGTTGTTGGGCACCCCCTCTTTATTAGGTTTCACATAAGCATGGCCACAATGAGTGCAAACCCAACACGCTACCTTTTACACAACTCCAGGGTAGGGCTGTCTATTTTTCCACCAGGAAAGAATTCCCCTGGCTGTTCTGCCCGCCACATTATCCTGCTGTTTTGTTTGCTCTATTGTTTTTTCCTGCAGAGTGATACATTGCTGTATCTTCTCTTGCTGCAGCTGAAGTAGAGCCATCCATCATCCCAATCACTGGAACTAAGGACCTTATGGACTGGGAGTAAATTATGTAGCTTTGGGGGGGGCGAGAGAGGAAAAGAGCAAGAGTTTTTTGTGTTTGGGTTGTGGGTTTTTTTTTCTCTCCCTGAACCTGCTATTTTACATTACTGTTTCCTTTTACATAATATTTCTGCCTTGCTTGGGATCATGATAAGGTAAATGCAGCAGAAGTAGTTTCATTATTTCCAGAATGTAAATTTAATCAATACTAATGCAGTTAGCAACTCCATAGCTGACTCGACTGTTGTTTGGATCTGAATTTGAGTTTCATTTGTGGCTTTCCTTTCAACTTTAATGTAATGCAGATGCAGACTTCACTAAAATACATGTCCAGTAAACCATAAAATAATGCTGTATAGGTGTTGAGTCCAATTTACTGTTACAGGCAAGCTCCTCTTCCTATTCAGATAAAATAAGATCCAAGTGAGGCTCCTGGTTTTAATTTTAAAAACTACAAATTATTAAAACCTGAAACTTTGCCCTCAAACTAAGTCATATCTTGGCACCTAAAATTAAGTCTTAAATCTAACTCATAAACTAAACCAGAGCCCAAAATCTCAGCAGTGTATCCTGTCCAACTAGGACAACTGCAAACAACGGAGACGATTAGATGATTATCGCTGAGTATCTCTTCCTTCTGGAGCCTTATGATATCTCTGGTCTTTCACTTCAAACTTCTGGCCACCTGTGGAAGGGTATGGGAGGGCTACAAGTGGCCATTTCCCTGAGGTTGACCCCAGGCACCTTTGTGAACAAATCAAGTACTTAAGTATATTCCTGTCTTCTGCCAAACCCATAACCTGACTTAATTCTGCAGGCTGAGATGAGGGCTTAAGTTAACAGCACCTCGTGCTGCCTTCACGATAGACCTGAAAAATACTTGTTACCCTTCAAAATTTTTCAAGACCTTAAAGGCATATTTCCAATTTAAATTAAGCTTCAAGATTATATCAATTAAGTTGCTTGTAAGGATCCAAGAGCTAAACTACAAAGAGACTGAAAGATTTGGGTATTAAGGTACGGATTTTTACTTCTAGCAAGGCCACACTACACTTGATATCCAAGTTATGCTTCAGATTGCCTCTTGATGTTCGGGGCATATCTGAAATGAATGAACAAGGGAATAATGAAACTGCAATTTAATGATAGAAGTGCCTTGTTTTTCATAGTCTTGCCATGGAAATTGTGTGGTGTTGTGGTTTAACCCCAGCTGGCAACTAAGCACCACACAGCCGTTCGCTCACTCCCCCCTGGTGGGATGGGGGAGAGAATTGGAATGAGAAAAACAAGAAAACTCATGGGTTGAGATGAAGACAGTTTAGTAGAAAAAGCAAAAACCGCACATGCAAGCAAAGCAAAACAAGGAATTCATTCACTACTTCCCATGGGCAGGCGGGTGTTCAGCCATCCCCAGGAAAGCAGGGCTCCATCACGCGTAACGGTGACTTGGGAAGACAAACACCATCACTCCGAACGTCCCCCCCTTCCTTCTTCTTCCCCCAGCTTTATTTTTTTTGGCAGGGTGAGGAGCAGAAAAGGCCTTGACTCTGTGTAAGCACTGCTCAGCAGTAACAAAAACATCCCTTTATTATCAACACATTATTTCAGCACAAATCCAAAACATAGTCCCATACTAGCTACTGTGAAGAAAATTAACTGTATCCCAGCCAAAACCAGCACATGTAAAAATAAATTTGAACAAGCTTTGTCGTTATTGTTAGTGAAACAATCAAAGATGCTCATATAATCTCTGACAAGTTTTAATGCCACCATTTAATCAGAGAACAACAAAATATCCTTTCTAGTGTTTCAAAGTAAAATGAATTTGCTCTGCATTTGGTAAGCTTACTCGGAACATCAATTTCAAAACATGCTCACAGCACTGTTTTATAAGACCATCAACTTTCAGCTGCCCCTTTCGGGAGAGACACTACAAGGAGCTGCCCTGCCATCAGAAGCAATTTAAGCTTAGATCCATCTGGCAAAGGCTTGACCAAAAATCACCTTCTCTGTCCCTTAAAGTCTGTTTTGTTGTGGGATGAAGCTGAGGAACTGGGTCCTGGTGGGCTATGAGGCATTGACACCTCCATACTGAAGCTTTGGCATAACATGCAAGGAATCACGTGTGCATCTTGTTAACACTCAGTGCTAAGTGCTGGCATATTTACCTGAAAATTTACTTTCTTCTTTGTCAAAGGAAGTGCTATTCTCTGGGGCTCCGTGAAATTTGCATTAATTTCTTTTTTGCTAGAGTATGAGTAAAAATTATGTGTACAATATAATTTTTTTAAATTCCACTGTGAGACTAGGATCTTTAGGTGGATAAATCCCTTTTTACCAGCTGTGATATATTACACTTTTTCTCAAATTCACCCTGGTTGGCAGACCGTAATGAGACATATTTTCTCCAGCCAAGGAATGCTATAGGTATACTCAGACCCACAGAGTAAGACCTGGTGCCTCTCTAATGCTTATAGCTCTAAGGCTGTGTATAAGAATAGAGTATTGCCCTGTTTAATAAAACTAAGTACATCTAATTTTGTGATGAATGTTATGTCTGTTGCTGATTAATGAAAGAAAAGCTGGTAAAATGAGATAGGAGAGGCACTCTCTGTTTAAGTGCTAGGCTAGTTGCAGTGTGGTGTCCACCATCAGAGACACAGCAAGTACGTGTAGGGTTATAATGTAAAATGACCAAGAATTTCACACAGTGGCCGTCAATGTGTGTTTATTATACATCTGCATATGGTAGACCAAACTATATGCCATCAATTCATTTATATCAGATTACTTTGAGCCAAGAGTATTTACTCTAAACCGAATTACTTACAACTTATTTTTGGTAACATGAATTCATGGGTATAAGTTTAGGACACAAATCCCTAAAGCTGTTTCACACACCCCACTGAACACTCATCAGACTGGTTTACTGCTATTCTGGGCTGGATTTGGGTGGTGTAAGCTGCCATGAAACACAGTTTATGTCATTCATCAGATTCACTAGTCATCACATTTCCCCTTCAGTTGTCAAAGGTAGATATTTCCATTTCCTCACCCTGTTCCTTGATGTCAGAAATGAAATTTGTTGTTTTACAGAGATTACTGGCTCTTTATTTCCTTTCTTTACCTAATAAGGGTGTGTTTTTTTCCTGACAATGTGTTTGTTTTGAATATTCTTTTCTTTGCAGTATCTTGCAAATATACTTTGTACTGAAAACGGAATAATTACATCTATTTCTGTTCCAGCTCTGGTGTTCTTGGACTCATTCTGTTGCTGAGTTGACCTGGCATATTCTTAGCTAAGTAAGGCATGTCATTAGCAATTCTAATGTGTTTCATTTGAAACCCATATGCAGAGGGAAAAAGTTTGAAAAATATAAGCAAGAGTAAAATACTGATCCCTATAGGATAACCACTTTCAAAACAGAGGGAACATTACAGTCAGTCTTTTTATTCTGGAAATCACTTTGCTTGGGAGAACAAAACGATTGGAAGAAACAAGAGATATTTAGCTTTACTTCTTTGTTTTCACACTTATTTTTAATCATTGTTACATCAATGTTCCAGTTCCATACTCAGTGCTCAATCATTCCTCTTTCTGGACTGGATTTGTGTTCTCTATGTTCTTACGTTCTTTATCATAAGTTGTCCTGTGATGCTCATTTTCCCCTTAAAAGCTCAGCTTCTGGAGTCAGGTTATTGTATGAAACACTCAAAACCCCTTTTTCTTTTACTTTTACTTTTTCCTTTTTCTTTTTTTTTTTTT
>NW_008794836.1:5488376-5508122 GCF_000699145.1 Aptenodytes forsteri | reverse complement strand
TTAAATAGCTCTGCCAGTTTGTTCTGAAAACCTTTAAAATTGTGAAGTTTTATGCTCCCAGAACTAGAACGCAACATTTTCAGTTTTTAAAATATGATTTTAAACCCAAACTATAATCTGGGGGGCTAATTTCTGACTCAATAACCCTTAAAACCAGTTCAATATTTATTATCTTTTTATGTGATGCTATGAATATCTTAAAATTTTTAAAACCTGGCAACTTTACTGTATGTCTCTTTCGACCGTGAATGCCTGAACCATAGAAGCTGTCACCATCATCACCATCAGTACCAAAAACAAAGGGGTTATTATGCCACTTCTGATTACAGGTGTGGCTATAAGCACAGAGGAGGACTGGGGAACTTGAGGGACCCTTTTGCATGAATTTCTGTTGTTTCAGCTGGAAGTTCCTGCAAGCATTCAGGAAAATAAAGTTTTTATTCACATCTAAAAAGAGATTTTACAGGGTGAGTAACTCTATGCTGTCTTCACATCTCCTGTCTGAAATCTGGGCCAACAGAATGCCAGGTAAAGGAACAATCTTGCCAATGTGTGGAAAAAGAAAAGGGAGAAACACTTTATATCTTCAAATCTTTTAAAGTATGTAAAATATTCTATTTTTCTATTTTAGATCTGCCACTGATTCAAAATTCTGCATTTTACTTACATGAAATTCTGACAAGACTCCTTTGTGACAGAAGTGTTTAGGTATTGACTGAAATTTTCTGTTTGCATCCCTTTTCTGAAGAAACCATTTAAAGCCATATGAAGTAGGAAATCACCCTCTGATAATGTTCAGCTAGAAGAAGTGAGTGAGTGGGACTGTTTTTGTGAGGAAGTGTTTAGGTAGATGAACACATTGTGTTTCTCTGTTGTATTTAATGTCTAGACAGGGAGAATATAACAGTAGAATTTTTTATGTCAGTTTTTCTCCAAAAAACATACTGGTGTGTTTAGACGATGCAAATCTTTCTTTTGGTCTCTGCTACTTGCAGGAACCCCACTGATATAGCTCCTGGTGCCTCATAATCTTTAATGCTTCCATCTTCAAATGTCTCCATTTCACTTCTCCTTCCCCCAGCAAGGTAGGCACTTATTTTCCCATTTTAAGTATGGAGAGCTGAGGTTAGATTTTAACATCCTTGATTCCCAGGAACAAAAAAGAACATCCTGGAGGGAAGAATCCCAGGTTAGATTATTTTAGGTTAAATACAAACAGAACAAATGAACAACATAATATTGGGGACACATCTTTGCTTTGCCTTTTTCCATTCAGCAAGTGTCTTCAATATGAGAGCACAATTTCAGCACTAGTTTAAAGCTCCCAAAGTTATCAAGAGTGAACAGAAACTGATTTTTCTTATAGGTCAAAGATAGGCACTGGGCTGCTGGAGAAGAGTACAGAAAAAGCTGATCTGGGATGAAGGGAGGAACGTGTAGGAAAGAGAGGGGCTCAGGGACTGAGTCTTGCTGCTGCTGTCACTGCTGTGGGACTAGGGAGGAACCCTGGAGGCAGTGATCCAGCTGCTTCAATGGGTTGCCTCCCTGCAAGCATGGATCCTCTGTCCTTCAGCTGCTGCTACCTGCCTGGCTCTAGGTGATAGGGCAGTACTCATTAAGCTTCTCGAGAGCAGTTTTACTGGCCTAAGCATCTGCCTATTTTGCCTTTCCCACAGCTGGCTTGAACAGTTTAAAAGGGAAATTGTTTTGTGGACGCATCAGGATCACATGGAACAATTCCCGTATTCATACAGCATCTCTGGGACAACTCCAGCCATTGTTTCAAGGCAACTTCATATTCGGAGATGTTTAATGTGTTTTAGCTCTTTTTAATGTGATTTGGCAGCTGGGCATAAGAACAACAAATCAGACAATGTGCCATCAGCCAACTCACTGCATGCCAGGGTTTGGAAATCTTGGCTGTGTGGCACCTTTTGTTTCACATACCCACCTCATAGCTTTGGTGAGCTCAGCCTGGCCTGGCCCCTCTCACCCTCTGGATGGTACCACAGACTCTACTTCCCGAGCTGAAGAGGCCAACAGGACTCAGGTGTATTGGCTGGTGCCCCGGGACCCTATGCTGTTACAGCTGAGCTCAGACCACGCATTTCTAGGTTTACAAGCCCGTGCCTCGATGTCCTCACAGGGAAAGTGTAAGTATTCATATTGGCTCATGTAGTTAAAGCACGTTGTGCAATTCACAGATAGTAATTTCTATTTGTTTTTGGCTGGTATGATGTCCAGCACTGTCTGGCTCTTATTTTCACTACAATGGCCGATCTGAAGAGGGCTGGAGAGCCAGGTACTCAGCTGGAACAGATCAGCATTGATGTGTTTATGTCAGTGGAGTGTTACTGTTTTACCGTAGCTATAACATATCCCTTTCTGAAAATGTTTGCTATTGTTAGTACCCATGTTGGTGATAACAGGATAACTGTGCATTGTTACTGACAAAGTTTCTTGCTTGCATTTATTATAGCCTTTCCACTTCCCACACCCTGCTCCTGCTGTTTGGCTGTCATTATTTATACAGCTCAGTAACGTTTTTCAACAAATCTGTCTTTCCCAAACGTTCATTTAGGTTTGCTTGAATTTTATGAGACTGACTTGGAAATATTGACTAAAATTCTGACTTGCAACACTGTCTAGACCTCTGCTAAACCTCCAGGGCATTGTGGATGACAAGTGACAGCTTTTAAGGTGAACTTTTTCTAAAGAAGGTGTTTAATCCTCCTAAGGAAACCCTTATGAATCAAAAATGGTAATGTATTTCCCTAAACTGTTTGATCTAGAAGCTTTTCTGGGTTCCTGTTCTCTGCAGGAAAGGTTGTGCCTCGCACATATTTATGCTTTCATTTTTCGCTCATGTTTTCTTGCATTTATGACAGTAATAGCTTTGAAATGTGTGAAGATAACTAACTGCTCAGAGGTCTGACTACATACTCAGGGGCTAAAGTACATGTTATTTAAATGTTTGCTTGTTTGCTGGAGAAGAGTGTTTTTTTCCCCTCTGACTTAATTAATTCTTCCAAGAAGCAGTTCAGGTAGGGCAGGAAGGCCTTTTCACTGGCTGAACTGCAGTTTAGGCTGTTTAATAATTTCAGCATGAGAATGCACGAGGTGTAAATGCTCCCTCAGTTTGACTGTTCTGTCTGCTATTTTATCCTCAAAATGTGTTATCCAAAGTAATTTTTCTGTAAACAATGAATAGGCTATTCTGTAACATCCTGTGCTGTAAAAGGAAGGTACAGTGGGATGAATTCAGGCTCAGCTGAAACTTCCAGTTCTAGTGAGATAGTGGTGTGGATCAGCTCAAGCTGGCCTGCTTTGCAGTGCCTGGAAGATTTCTGGGGGAGTCCCTGCTTGCCTTGATGCTACCTGAGTGTGAGGCAGAGGCTCCCCAGAAGAAGCAGCAGGATGCTGCTGTTCAGAAGAAAGCAGCGGTGGCATGGCATGCTGCTGCACAAAGGGCACCCACCTGAGCAGTGAAGAGCGCTATGCTGATTTGTACTTGCTGGTGGATGATACAGCCCCCCAATCACTCTATATTAGCACTGCTCAGCTCTCCTTCTGAACGAGGCTAGGAAAAAACAGTGCTTTATCCTGCCCTGCCCCTTCCCCCAGATAAAATATTTCTTTTGAAAAGTTCAGGGGTCCCTATGTTTTGCAGCAATAAATACTCTACTATGTCCAAGTTGCCTACCCTGTGTACACGTAGCAGACTTGCTGGACTTCAACTGGTAAAAATCTGTCAGGATTGCTTTTCCATTACACATCCTTGAGACTCTCAAAGCTCATATATTTTCCAGGCAGAAATAAATGCACACAAAAAGTGCGCATGCACTATGAATCTGATGTGTTCGGGATGTGTCAGAACTTCTGCACAAGCTACACAGGTGACAAAAGCGTGTGTAGCAAGTCAGATACATTCTAGATGTATTGGCTTTACTGTGCACACACAAATTGTCTCCACAGTGCATGCAAAAACTGGATGATCTGTCACAGATGAGTCACAGTCACTACACATGCACTGCGGCACTGAGATCTGGCTAGCTGTCAGCTCCCTCTGAGTTCGTGCTTCTGGGAACCACTGGTCTAAGTAGGTGGATGGAAAGTGCCGCCAGGGGAGCAGAGGCTGAGAGCGTAGGCTCAGAGGCTTAGAGGCTTACCAGAGCCATAGTAGGGACCAACAAAAATTCTCAGCTTCCTGAATTCTGGTTAAATATCCTACCCACTGGATTATCTTATGAGGATACATAATTTCACAGTCTTTTGTTGTATATTCTAAAATATTCAGTTCAAAAGTAAATTAATGTGTATTGGGGAAAATGCCACATCCTAAAGTTGTCATAAGAGAAATCAAGAGTCAGCAGCTCCTGTGATCTGTGTGATAGGGGGCGATTAACTAGAACAGATGCCTTCACGAAACCTGCAAGGGACTTCTACCATGCTGAGCATGAAGGGATAAACCCGAGAATCAGGTATGCTTTTTAAAGAAAGTTTCACTGGGCCTTTTTCTTATGCTACTGCTGGAAAAGTTAATAAGGAATTACCAGAAATTGCTATTTATGGTATTCATATTCTGCAATTGTGATACTGCCTACAGAAGATGCCTGACATGCAGACACTGTAAGAACTCACCCTGCCACTGTAGGACCTAGTTAGCTAGGTTCTTCTCTACATCTTGTGTATGTTCAGCCACCCTATGGTGACACTGTGATGACTCTGTAAGTCTGTATGTCTGTTTTTGTGGCCTCTGTTCCTTCTTGTTCAGACACTTATAGCTGAGGGCTACTGATTTGGGTAAACTGTTGTTTCATTAGTGTGCTTCATAGTGCTGTTTCAAATCTACATTCGGAATTGCTTGGAATCAAAAGCAAAACAGTCCCATCAGTTTAACATATTCTAATATTAAAATTAGTACTGTAATTAAAACTTCATTCCTACACGGAGGCTGCACGGAGGCACGTACAGTGAAGAGTGAGCTGTCCAGAGTTCACCGATTTTCCAGAAAGGAGATTATAAACTCTGCATGCCAATACAAACAAAAGAAATTGATATATCAACCTCTGTTTAAATTACTTTTAAAACATAAGTGTTGAGGGGATAAGGTGTAGATGGAAATAGTCCCCTGCCTCAGAAACGGCCAACCCATCAGAATGCAGAATACTGAAAAGGTCATCCTGAAATGGCATAGGACTGTATTTCATAAAATACAGGCATTACATTTCTGGAACCTCATTTGTGTGACAAAAACTGTGACAAGAACAGAGGTTGGCACAAAATCAATATACTCGGGCAGGGACTGTAATAAATAATAAAAATGAAGAACAGCATAAATTTTAACCAGTTTTCATTACAAGTTAAAGCCAGCCTGATTTCCTACGTGATCTCTTGAAGCTGCATAATTTCAAAAAAAACATCAGCAAAGGTATATTGGGGGGGGGGGGGGGGGGGGTGTTCATCACCTTCACTTGCACTTGGGTATTACCAACAGGAATGGAGGTGTAGAGGAAGGGGCAGGAGACAGGTGGGGGCCCGCCAAGCCCCATCACAGCCACAGTCCTCCAGGGGCCAAGGAGCCTCGCCTGTTTAGGTGTTCTTCAGTCCCAAGTAGTCTGTTTTACATCGTGCTGAGGAACTTCTCACCCATGAGCTGCTGTGCCATAGCACAAGCCCTCGTTTCAGCCATCTCTTTACAGAGCCAGCTCAACATCCAGATCCTGACACCTTCTTTTCCAGTCAAATGTACCGGTAATATCAATTAACAAGCATAATCCTCTTGTGTTAATCTGTCGCTATCCTCTAAAATTTCAGTGGCGCTGCTGCTGCGAAATGATAAATCCATTAGTTGCAATTTTATCAACCCAAATGGATATCAGCTCTGCAGCCTGGCTCAGCCTGTGGCGGCAATTGTCTTGCCGAGGCCTCCTTGGGCAAGATGAGTGACTCAGCTCCCCTGGTTTCCCTCCCCCAGGAGGCAGGGGAAAGTCGAGCCTGGTCCTCCACAATACGTCTCCATTTAGATTGACAGCTTCCCATGACTGCGGGGTTAACCTTGTTATGACAGCACAGCTGCAGTTGCCATCTCTCCCCATTGCACACGATAACACAGCCTTCCCAAAGTAATAGCAGCTCTCGGAATCACAAATCACAGCGAGTGTTTCATCTCTTGTGTTGCTATTTAGCCCCAAATGACTCTGACATCAGTTTCTAATGGTGCAGACGTGCGTTTTTCAGTCTTTTCCCAAATGAAAGGTTAGCAGGAGACAGCGCCTCTTATACTGGTTCTATTTTGTTATTTTATAGTGAAAAATATGAATCGGTGTCCACTTTCATGTTCCAATTTGGCAAGTGCTTTGTTACTTGAACACCATTTCCACCCTCCCATCAACAGTAATAGTGCTCAGATGCATCTGTACGTGACTGTACATTGCATATATTTCTGCCTGGAAAAATTGAGTCTTTAATGCAAATGCTATTTTAAAATTGTGTTTTTATTCGGTGTGTACAACATTCATTTTTTTTTATTAGCAGAGGATTTGGTTATATTTTTTATAGAAAGACAATAGTGTGGTAGAAAGACTGATGGTACCCTTGGACAGTGTAGTTTTTATTACTGTCAAAATATTTCAGGTAGAGGGCATGTTTAATTAGACCCTCATTTCTCAAATTCCCCTCTAATATTTTCCTTCTATCACATTACAACACTTGTCAAACACAACTCAGTGTTGCAAGATTGAATCTCTGACCATTGATCATTTTTTCCAAGTGTTAGCAGACCACTGTATTCTCTCTTTACCTTCTGGATAACTCCCCAGATAAATACACTTCCTGCATGAACATCACTCTACCTTCTGGATAACTATTATGTGATGTTCATAACTGCCCAAATGTCTATGCTACAATTTTATGCACAAAAATCTGATAATATCTGGGTGCCTTAGAACTGGCTATTATTAGACAGAAATAAATTTTATGAGTGGATATTTTTAGTGTTGACAAAAGTAGAGTGCAGCATTCTTAAATTTCTTCAGTTGCCCTCTGTGTCTCAGGAATGTGCCAAACCCAATACAGCTTTTAATTGCTTCATTCTCTACTCAGCAATTTTCCTGCTGTTATTAGCAAGGGCTGCTCAGCAATCACTCGGAGCCTAGGCATTTGTCGGAGATTTCCTTTGTGTAGTGTTTGTGTTCTGCTTCTCAGTGTTCTGTAACGCAGTTCTGCACATGAATTTCTTCTCTACACCATAACTGGTTCCAACTGGCACTTGCAAGAACTCAGGGAAAATATATTGCTCCAGGAAGCAGGTCTTATAATTATAACTGGACCACATTTCTTAGATGGCTATGCAAAAAAACCTGAAAAGATTTGGAAGATCTGTTAAAACATTGCAGACGTATGATTTTTCAATCACGTGGGGAGGGAGGAAAGGAGGAAGGGGAATACCAGCATCAAGCACCTGCAGGCACTGCCCTGGGTGGGAGAATCCTGGCCTGTACAGTCTTATCCATTCTACAGGTATCTATCTGTCTATCTGTCTATCCCATGTAAAGTTGTAATTGTTATAGCTATATAAAATGCAGAGGGACATAAAAACTACCCAAATAAGGGCAAATAATGAACTAGAATATTTTTATACAATATATCTTGGTTTCATCAAATTTCACATAAGTTTCTATTTATTGGATGTTGCAAATCTATAAACTCTGCTGACATGAAACCATGTAGGAACATAATGATTAAGACTGATTTACAACTATATCCAAGCAATGGATGCACAGTGGTTGGACCAAATTCAAATTTTATTGCAAAGTTCAAAGTTAGAAAAATGGGACCAGTACTACATACCAAAGGGTCCTGACTTAGCTGACAGCTTGTTATCACTGGTCTGGAGATCGTATTGAACCCAGAGTGTCATAGTCTTTGGGTTGTGATGCAAGATGATTTCAGCACAGGGTGGACAACCAGCTGTGGAAGGGCACGGTTGTGTGTCTCTGAAGGCAGCTGCAAAGTAAGTGGCTTGCAAGCTATCAGATTCATATTGAAGGGAGGAAGGTTTGGTTTCTTTCCCCGAGGCAAGCAATGCAAGCCAAAATGGAAATAAGAGAGCTCAGGCATTTTTGAGAGGTCCTTCAGAAATGCATATCATAATAGCAATGTCTTCTCTAATTGATTATGCAGTTTGAATCTTTGCCATTAAGTGCTTGGCAAAAGTGTTACGCTCTAGCTCTCCCTACTGGATTATTATTACACAATTTCTCTATTTAGTGGATGCAATGTACCTCTGTGTTAAACAATTAAACAGATAATCCAAGCATCTCGTTATATCGTATAGATGTTTCATACTTTATGTGCATTGCAACAGATATGGCTATGGCTTGTTTCTTTATTTTGCTAATTCTTCTTATTTTGTAATATATCAGAAAAAAGTACGCTGTTTCTCCTGCTGCACTTTATGAAGAGTCATTCTAGAACATGAGAATACTTCTTTTGGCTGCAACTTCCAAAAGTACCTAGGTGATTTTTAAGAATTTAAGATAATTTTTCAAAAGTGAGTTAGGCCCTTAGAAGCCTGAACCTCAATGGCTTTCACTGAAACTTAGTTGTCTCTCTGAAAAAATTCTAGTTATGTTTAACTACATATTGTTCTAATTTAATTTATTTTCGAAAGCTAATGGAGAGACTAGTCTATACAGATTTCATGTTTCGGCCATACCAAGTTGTGGTTATCCACTTTTTCCAAGGGAAAAAGCAAGCAGAGATATTTTAGGTGAGTTAAAATATGCATAGGTCATATTTTGCCTATCTCTCCCAGTATGACATCTGACATATCAGGACTTAGCTAAGAGAAGGCAGGATCTTCACTGATAAAAATTTGATTAGAAGATGTTTACCCACGTATTGCAATAAACTGGTCTTTGTTGGCAGCAAGATGACCTTTTTTACTCATTATGCCAAAGAAAAAGTGTATTTTTACTTTTACCCGTATGATGAGCTAATGATGGGCTTATAACATAAAGTTTCGTGTTTCTTCTGAGATATGACATCCACTGAGAAAGTTTACAAAGAATATAGGCATATACTGTGACTGTAAATGCAATAATTTGCTTTATCAAATAATTTAAAAGAACAAGTTTATTGGTTTTTCATTAATTGTTGCTTCACTGCAAAAATCTGTACAACAGAAGAAAACAGAATGTTTTTCATGTACCTACGGTCCGTACTAAAAATCACTGTAAGAACTAAAGTAATTCTATTATCACGATAAAATCCATAGGCTTGAATTCACCCAGACTAAATGAGATATACCTATCCTGCTAAATTTAAAAAAGGACCAGAGACCAATCCCTATGTCTGAAAGCAAGAGGCACTGAAAGTCTAAAGTCCTCAAGAATATGGCAGGCTTGATCCGGGCAGTTTGTTGGTGAGGGCCAAAGCAAACTAAGGGAATGAGATAATGATTAAGAATGTAGAGATCAGGGGACCAGTGTTCAGATTTGATCTTTAATACTTGATCTTTAATACTTTTTCTTTTTTTTTTTTTTTTTTTTTTTTTTTTTTTTTTTTTTTTTAAAGCACAGTAGATATTCCCTAGGATGCCTAAATGATTAATCCTTTTAATCTACACCATTGGATAACTTAGACCCTGATTCTGTCCTGACTCCTGGTTCTCCTTATTATGCACAATGTAAGGCAGCTCACTCCTGAGCTGTCTTTCACAGCAAATTAGCTAATTCCTTTTGAGAGGAAAACGTGATGCAGCTCTGGGAAACGGTCCTAGAACCACCCCTGTACCATATGGATGCAACTGCAGCAGGTTGGACTCCCTCAGTTCTCTGCACACCTCCAACACGATTCCTGCAGTCTTTGCATCCTTACCTACTCCTTTGTATCCTCATGCTGCACCCAAAGCATTTTAATTAAACCCTACAAGGAATAATATTCCTATTCAGTGTGGACACAGACCTTTTACCCTAGATAGACATGGTCCATCATGGGGCAGGCATGGGTCTCTCTCTACCACTGCACATGGGGACCAAGAATTTTGCAGTGGAGTAGATGCTTTCAATGATATAACTTTAACCATAGGAGATGCCAGTTACAAACTGAGATTTTAGGTAGGCTGAATTTCTGAGCAGTCTGTTTTTCCATGAGCAGAACAACGTCACTCCTAGTTTAGGCATTTTAGTTTAGTACTGGAAGATAAATTTCCTGAACCTGGGCTAGTGTGAAATCCAGCTCCTACATTAAGTTTTCATTAAATTAATGTTTTATCCAATATATTTCAATTTTAACCTCAAAACATTTTAGCAGTGACATTACTGAAAAATATCTGGGCCTATAAATCACTCAGTCTGTACAAAGCCTCTAATCCATTCTTTTGTTTTAAATTTGTCTTGCCACTTTAAATGTCCATTAATTGTATTAGCATGCTTTACTGACATAGAATGTTTACATAAGATAAATCAGTGGATTAGGTCAAACAAAAAAAGACTTTTTTTCACCTAAAAGTTTTTTGAGAGGTGTTTGATAGTGCTAAAATATTTGCTTGAAGTATACGCTCTTCATTTCAGAACCGCTTCTTGGTGGCCAGCAATTCGGAAGGGACAGGATTTGCAATGGAGCTCAGCATGAGCTCCCAAAGCAGTGGCAAGAAATGGTTAAGGTGATATCAGCTGCACAAGGCACTACAAGCATGGGAAAGGACTGATTTTTACCTCCATAGCTGAAGAATATTAGCTTGACCCTATTTACCACAGGTTTGGTCCAACAAGAGCAAGATATTAAAAAGCTAGAGAAGATATGGAGAAAGGAGAGAAAATAAAGCTAAGCACTGAGTAAAAAATGCCATGTATTTTAAGAGAGACATATAGAACACAACTTGTTTAATTTGTGGAAAAGCAGGTTGAGAGATTACTTTGATTATATTGATAATCTCTCCCAGTGGCAAAATGTCTAGGTACTAACTGCTCTGTAATACATTGGAGAAAAAACAGAGCCAGTATGTGCAAACTATAGCTGCATGAATTCACATGAGAAATAACAGAGTTTTGATGCAAAGGTGATTAACAAGTGTAATAAACCATGTGCATAAGTGATGGATTTTCCATTTCTGATGTCTTTATGTTGGTCCCTAATAAAATACCTGTTTGGCTTAAAGACATTCACCATAGCAGAGCTCTACATTAACAGCTATACTGCTTCTGTGACAGCTTGTTTCACAAGTGTATTGGGCAGTATAGAAATGGATCCAACCCATTAATGCAATGAGTTGTGAGCTGTAGTCATATGTTTGAGAGAGAATCCAGCCTGAAGCCAGAAGAGGTGAGCAAATGTATAAAGCCATCTGTCAAGACAAGGAGCTGAAGTTTAAATGGGTGTGTAAATTGTTGCTGTTCCAAAATAATAGTTGGTAGTACCTTTGGGCTAATCACGTCCTTATAGTATCAGATGCATAGAAGAATAAGTATACATATAGAGCTATTACAAAAAGATCTTAAGTAGCACTTGATGCTGAGCTTGTACCTTCTTTTAGAAGAATTTTAAGGTTGTTTCTAAACTGGCTGTTCTCAAATTGGGCAAGTCCCCTAAGATCCAGGAAAACTCCATCTGGTCTCTACTCTTTCTTCATTCCCCCTTTCCGTCTCCTTTTTTCTTTCCTCAAAAATGCTTTCCTCTCCGGCAGTCACAGGGGACTATAACATTTACTCTGAACCAATTAGGATAAAGAGACAGAAAGCAAGTGGGGCACAAAGGCTGCGACCTTAAGTAGGGGTTGCACACTGTGCATGTGTAGGATTGGAGAGAAGAATACAAATTTTATTGCAGACAAAAAAAGCCTGCCCTTCTGTTTCTGGGGTTTTTTTTACTAATTATGACCATGAGCTTCTAGATGAATGTGAAAAAAACAAAACAGTATGTTGAGCTGAAAAGAGCAAAGGCACCCCAACTTTATAATAATATCAAGAGCCACCTACAGAATTTATGGCTTATTGAATAGACCCCCTAAGCCTATATACAGCCTATCTGACATAGAATTATAGTGTTTAAAAACAAAACTGTACACCTGCAAGAAATTGATGAATGGAAGGACAGATCCATGGAGCACTTTATCAACTGCCTGCCACTTTCAGTATAGCAACCAGTAAAATCTCACTCATTCTGACAAGGAAAGAATCATTAAAAATATATGCATCTGGTGGAGAAACTGGGCTAAAGATGGCCTACTAATGGCATCATATATCAGTATGTGACCTGGTGTGGAAAAACTAAAACCTGCAGAAAACACCCCTTTAAGAATATTTATAGGAACTAAAAGAACTTTATTAT
This sequence comes from Aptenodytes forsteri, assembly GCF_000699145.1. Taxonomy (NCBI): domain Eukaryota; kingdom Metazoa; phylum Chordata; class Aves; order Sphenisciformes; family Spheniscidae; genus Aptenodytes; species Aptenodytes forsteri. Next base: position 5,495,789 of record NW_008794836.1, on the reverse strand, counting down.
ATCATCAGATATGCCATAAACATGTCTTAAAAGCATTTTAGATAGCCTATGTAAAGGAAATAGTATTTTTAATAGTAGAATCTAAAAGCAAACAGTTAATGTGGACTTGAATTGAAACAATATTCTACAAAATAAGCCTTATAACAGCTGGACAATCACATTGCTGTCAAAATTTGTTGTCACACTTTTATGATTAATATATCCTGCCATTTGATTGAACCCATTTTATGATCCTTATATGTATTTCATGTAAAACCCACTTGCATGATGCTTACATGTAAAGCCTGCTAAGTGACAAATTTTTTGTCTTCTTCCACAAGCAAGATTTGGAAATAAAATATCTGCTGCCTGCTGGTTGATCTTTGATCCATGATCCTCACTTGTAGAGAAGATTTGGACTGCAGTAAATAGAAATAGCATTCTGTGTGGGCTGTGACTAAACTCATTTCAGCACATTTGGAGGGTGCTAAACAAGTCAGCCCTCATTTGCTGAGTTTCTGACTGGAGTCAGGAAAAGTGAGACAATGAGGAGCAAGAACAAAATGTCCCTAAAACATATGCATGAAGCAATTTTTTTTTTTTCCTTTTCCCCCATGGCTTACTAACAGAAGTGATGTATCAAATGTATTTCATGATATGATTTATTAATACTGGTAATTCGAGTAAGTTCAAACAATATGTTTTTCACACAATGAAACAATGATAATACATAAATACATGGGTGTACATTTGTTCTGAGCACAGACACAAAATATACAATGAATATATTAATCCAAATCAATTGTCTTCTAGAAGGAAAATGTGTTGTCAGCCAAGGACCCATGTGCATGCTAGACAGTTGTTTCACAGGAGGGATGCTTCTAACACATCAGTACAAGAGAATGGGACTTATTTGGCCCATTTCTTCAAGCTGTGTTTTTTTGTCGTGGTTGTTTCCCTTTTTTTCTTGTCTCCCTTTTAGTACATTGAAGACAAAGAGGAGGAACTGTTGAGCTGCTCGCTCTATTTTACCATGAGTTTTGCAACAGTTTTGTTTCTCTTGACGTTCTAATGAGTGGAAGGCCTATGACTGTGATAAAATTTCAGCATTTATTTTAGGGAGGAAAAAAAAGTTTCTAAGTCTTGTGGCTGCAGAAAGCACTTCAAAATAAGATCCTTCTGGCTCTAAAGTGGATCAGAGTAAACAAAATGTAGTTCAGAAATTATTATAAAGTCATGAGAGTACATCAGTCGGATGAATTTTAGAGGGGAAAAGAGAATAAAGGGGGATTTGATTTATCATTTTAAAACACTAGCGTATTCTAAATCTGCAGAAAGAGGAGAAGAACCAGAAGAAAAAAATCAGAAAAGATGCTAAAGAAGAGGTGAGAACATGGCAAAAATGAATGGCAGCCAGGGACTGATAATGAATATTAGGGTAAAGAAAGTGGTTTTATATTCTTGTCCCAGTCGATTACTCTGATCATATTTCTAGACTTTACTATCCTTAAAATAAATAAATAAAAAAGATTTACTAGCTTCCCAAATAAAGCCTTGAAAGAAATGGTGAAGTAGTATGAGGGAAAGGAAGAAATGATAGTTAAGAGGCTTTTTGTCAAGTATGTAGTCTGCCACAGGAGAAAAAAAAAAAAGGGTTTTAAATTATTCTGGAAGAAATGCAAGGTATATTTACTCTGTGCATTTTTCCATTTAATAGTTTAAGAGAGGATAGGTTAAGAGGAAGAATCACATTCTTATGCCAGTCAGTGTAATATTAGACTGAGGCAAACTTCTCTTTTTTTTACAGGCTTTCAGATGCCTTTCTTACTGGTATGAAATGTAAACTTGTATATATTCACCTAGAGCAAGATGCACCTACCACTGAGAAATCAAGGCAAACAAGCTATGCTATGAGACCACTTGCTCTGCAAACTGTTCATGTGGCTGAGTGGATAGCATGGAAGGGCAGCTGTCGAGGTGAGGTTGAGAAACCTGTGTGAAGAGGGAGTGCTGACTTTCAGATAGACACTGTTTTATAGTTGTACAAACATCTGACCTGCTGAATACTACAGGATTGGCAAAATAGATGAGAAAAAGTACTTTCTCACATTAATTTATCTGGTGTTCTTGATTCATTGCCTGCTGCTGAGTTGCATAGCTGAGCACATATACCTTGCAGAAAAATTTCATTGATGTATAGATTTAAAATAGCATATTATAGTATATTATATTACAGCTTGGGGAGGGAGCAACCTCTGTAACAGACTATGGGCTATTCTATACATGCTTTTATCTGTATAATTATTTTTAAGATAGCCGTCTATATTTTTAATATAGTCCTGTAGTGCAGCTGGGCAGGTTCTGTTACTTCAAACTAGATCATGTGCAGGCATAAGCTTGAGAAGTGCTCTTCTCCAGATACTCATTTTTCATTTGTGCATCCTGAAGTTTCAAGTTGTCCTCAGACAGGCAGAAATCTAGCTTCTTTTTAATGTTCACGGTCCAGAATACTGCTCTCGTATTTGGCAGAAAAAGGAAATACATTTTCTATGAATGAGAAGAAATGCCAGATTGTGATACTTATTTTTCATTATCCATAGTTTAAAGTGCATTAGTACTGGTTAGGTGCATGAGGATTGGTCCTATAGTTAAGTCTTTAGTACTAAAAAATAGAGATTTCTGGCCTATCACATATGAGGGAAGCAGTGAGGAAGGACTTTCACTGGCAGGCAAGTAATCAGAACATACTCGTGATTTGCTTTGACACTGCTAAATTTAGAGAGGGAATGTGGAAAATTGAATTCATGGGCATGGTGTTCTCTCTGAGGCACACAATGAAGTGTAGATTGGACAGGGGTAATTCACTTTCCTACTTTTTAGCCTGACTTCCTAAAAAAAGGAAGTTTATGTTTGCATGCTGTCCCCCATGTCCACTCTCTTTCTGTTGTCTGTTAACATTTGAACCCATGGATCAGTTTTAACTAAATGGGATGGAAAGACAGAGGTTTTCCAAGATTATTTCAATTCTACAAGTTTCATGACAACTGACAACTGTTGGAAAAACGATACTCAAATTAGTACCTCTAGCTGAGGAAAAGTCTGAATAACTTGCCTGTCTGTCCATAGCTATGTATGAACAAGTAATCGGCAGTGGGTTGCACCACATTCACCCAGTCCATCCTGCCAAGGATATGAGGAAAAGCAGTGGGTCAATGCAGCTACGTGGCAGAGAGAGGGGAAGCAGCAAAAGCAATTTTGATGACAGAGTGCAAATCTAAAGGAAATCAGTCTCCAACACTGCTGCAGCTTGCTGATATTTTTATTCCATTTTAGATTCTCTTTATTAGGCATATAACAATGAATCTGCTACAGAAGTCGGGGGTTTTAAATAGAGTCTTATAAGAAAGAAAAGCTCCCCTTCTGAAGACCAAAATCTTTGCCCTGTTGGTGCTGGAAAGGCTGTTTGATGATGTTCTGGGAGAAAGACAAGGTTGGTCGTCCTGTTCTTTATTAAAACAGCAACACCTTTAAAATGTTGCTCTTAAATTAGTTCATAGAAGGATATTGAGGGGTGTGTGTGTGTACTTTTTTGTTTATGTAGAATTCAGAGAAAAACTATTTTTTCATGGAAGTCCTCATTTAAACATTTATCTAGGCTTGCAACTGAATGGTGTGAGGCAGAGATATGGCTTTTTACAGAAAACAAAGAGTAGATATTGAAACACAGCATTAACAATGCTGTGGCAACAGCTTTGCAGAGTTGCTGGGTGAGCAAGTTAAACATTTTCTGAAGTGCTTACCACTGTTGGCTATAGTTTGATTACTGAGGTTCTTAGGCTCTACAAATAACATACTAGCACAAAGTCTATACAAGGTGTCGATAGTCTTTCTATTGGCAGTGGTTATAAGACTTTCTTTTAATTTTATTAATACTACTTACAAAACTGCGTAAAACTGAGGTCAGTTCTTATTTGTGTAGTGTGTGGTGTCTGTGATTAGATTAGGAATCTGGAGGACACTGCATCAGAATACTTGGTAAGGGGAAGTAGGGGAAGGTGGCACTGTGAGTTAATAACTCTTTTCAACTTGTGATGAGGATTATTAAAAATGAAGGGGAATGTGGAAATATGGAGTCAGTTTAAATTGAAGTATTGAGGGGGAAGGAAAAAGTGTTTACTACCTGTGGTTCAGAGTAGGGAAGCACACTCAGAGATAGCTGAGAGCATTAGAGTAGTGACTGCAGTGATATCTAGGGAATTTTAATGTGTATAATTTATTCAGTCATTAATAAGGAGGACTAGAGTTTTATGTAGAACTCATTTTTATATCAGTATGTGTTACAGGCAACTCAGCAAGGAAAAACTTCAGACTGAATTTTATTAAGTAAAATGGATATGGTAAGTACCACGATCATTAGGGATGGATTTTGGGTACAAATACAGGTGTATTAACATGTAAATGGTCCAATTTAATACAATCAGAAATGTATTAAGTAAAATAGATTGGCAGTGTTTATGAGCAGAGGACTCTGAGGACAAAAAAAAGAATAATTTGCAAAAAGATTGGGAGGATATACTGCAAAGTAAAACGTGAAATATAAATTATTTAAAGACTGTGGATGAGTGATAAGTTGTTAAGTTAATTGCAAGTGACAACAGAGAAGTCAAAAATTGCATGGAGTCAAAAAATTTGGCACAGATATAATGTCATTGGAAGAAACAGAGGAAATGTAGAAAAGAGCATTTGAAGAATAAAATAGAAAAAATGAGTCACTGTTGCCTGCCCTGGAGGGACGACTCGGGGAGAAATATCCCTGTGATGGAGCCACCCCCTGCGGGTGGGGGATGAGGTGAGAAAAGTAAGTAAAACGAGTAAGAAAATAGCAAATGCAAGAAAAATTTCACTTTTTCCTTTTTGAGAACCTAGAGTCCTGTTCCTGGTGACCCTTTCATTACAATATTGCTTTTGACTTACTGTCTTCCTTATAATACTACAAACTACCAAAGGGAAGGACTGATTTTTTAAAGTGTCATAGTACTCGTGGAGCAGCACTCTACTCTGTCTATGCCAGTGAGGGGATATGCACCTCTATGCACCTCTTTGCATAGAGGTTCTGAGACAGCTGGAGGTGAAAACCACAAAACAATGACTCGTGTGGTAAAGACAGCTTTCTCCCCCAAAAGGGGAGGAGAAGTTGATCCAATTATTGGTGGCAACAAATACAAGAGAGAAAACATTAGAGGTATATGTATTTCCCAATACGATCTTAAAAAAAAAAACAAACTCAGAAGTTGTGCAATGTATTTAGGGAAATATTGAACATCTTGAATATTGAACTACTGGAGGGATATCAGACATAATCTGTTTAGCAGTAGAAAACTGTCTTTCTGTGTCTAAAGAAGGATATCTTCACATTTCAGGGGGTGGCAAATTTTTGCATGAGTGATTTTTTTTCCCTATGATGACAAAAAAAAAGATGTTTAAACATTTATAAAACATGGATTTTCCAGGGTTCTGAGACGACAAATAGTGTTGTCAAATTATTGCAGAGAACACAGGTACTTCTTATTTCTTTGCCACATCTAAGTTGCTCTACTAGTGCTGGACACAAAGCGGCACACAACAGAAAATTTTTAAAAGTCAGACCCCTTTTTGCTTGCTTTTTTTTTTTTTCTTTCTTGTTTGAAGCACCACACAGTATAATAAGATGCTGTGAGACAAAACTTAGGATGTGGATGAATTGGCACAATTCCTAATTATTTCCAAAATAGGGTAAACCATTAAGTTGAAGGATATTCCTGACAGGAGCACAAGCTTTTCCTCCCTCTTCTCTAGCTGCTGTGGCCAGGGGTGTATTGCTTGGGAAGAGGACGAATCTTGAGGTTATCTATGCTTTTTTCTTTGCCAACTTCTTGGACAGCACCTTATGGTTACTGTAGCCTTATGGTTATGTTATATATTAGTTAATGCAACACTCTCTATGGTGGAAATAAATAAATAGAATAATAAATTAGAAGAGTGTACTATATTGGATAATTGTGCTAGCATCTTTGCATGGTCTTGGTAATGCTCAAATCAAAGCATACCTACCACGGGTATTCCTTTAATCTTAGGAGAAGCACATCAGCTGAAGCCTTGTAAGAGAAGAGTGAGCTGTTTCTGTTTGGGCAGTAAGCACGGTCATATTCTGTGCACAAATATTAGGAAAAAATGGTATATTTTGGAAGAAATAACTGGGAAATATAGCCAATGAGTAAAGTCTGCACTATTTGAAGTGAATGAGAGAGAATCAGAGAAAGGTCTCATTTGAAGGAGAGCAAGGGAGGTGGTTTATCATGCAGTTTAATTCTGATAATCCAGATGAAAATTATGGAAACTCAATTTGCCTTTTGTAATCTAAGTTTTAGCTGTGCAATAGATCTTGGGATCTTGGTGTTATGACCAAGAAATGAGGAAAATTCCGCATTCCTTGAATGTGAATTTTCTAAGGTTTTAGTACCCCGATGACAAACCAGTGCTCTTTACAGAATTATTCAAATCACCCTTACAGCACCTTTTATCACATTTGTTTGCTTCACTTACGCTTTTGCTCACTATGTCATTCACCTCATATCTGCACTGCACCTGATCAGCAGGCAGCGTCCCAAGACTGTGCCCTGGATCCATCTCCCTCCCACGCAGGCAGGTGAGGTGGGGACCCCTCGCTAGCACAGCCGTTCCCTGCATTTCAGCCTGTGGCCATCAAGGCCGTGGCCGCAAGGGAGGGACAGCGACCTCCATCAGAAACCTGGGAGCCTGCTGCCATATACCTTCAGAGGAGAGGTCCCTGCAACAGAAGTGCTGAGTGTGGGGCTTCACAGTCTCTAGGAGGTGGTTTCCTGTGGGGAAAACTAGTAGCTACATGGCCTGGAGTGCCCAAAATAAATGATTGTGACAGCCTTCAGTGCTTTAGGCAGAAAACGACAACATGCTCCTACTCTGAAATTGTGATGCCAGCTAGGCACACTGTCCCTTTGGCCCCCTTTATGCCTCGCAAAAGTGGCAGGAGTCCTGGATGAGTGAACAAGGAGCTCCTGACTAAACTCAAACATAAAAAGTATACAAGGCATTGAAGCAGGGGCAGGTGACCTGGGACGAATTTAGAGACACTGTCCAGGTGTGCAGAGATGGGGTTAGGAAAGCCAAAGCCTGCTGGGAGTTGGACCTGGCAAGGGATGTGAAGGGCAACAAAAAGAGTGTCTACAAATATTTCAACAGCAAAAGAAAGACCAGGGAAAATATGGACTTGCTGCTCAGGGGACCTGCTGACAGGAGACATGGAAAATGCCGAGGTGCTCAGTGCCTTCTTCACCTTGATCTTTACTGGTAAGATTTGCCCTCAGGAATCCCAGGCCCCTGAAACCTGAGAGGAAGTCTGGCGCAAGGTAGACTTAC
>NW_008794836.1:5481296-5487035 GCF_000699145.1 Aptenodytes forsteri | reverse complement strand
CGCGAAGGCCGTGGCCGCAAGGGAGGGACAGCGACCTCCATCAGAAACTTGGGAGCCTGCTGCCGTGTACCCTCAGAGGAGAGGTCCCTGCAACAGAAGTGCTGAGTGTGGGGCTTCACAGTCTCTAGGAGGTGGTTTCCTGTGGGGAAAACTAGTAGCTACATGGCCTGGAGTGCCCAAAATAAATGATTGTGACAGCCTTCAGTGCTTTAGGCAGAAAACGACAACATGCTCCTACTCTGAAATTGTGATGCCAGCTAGGCACACTGTCCCTTTGGCCCCCTTTATGCCTCGCAAAAGTGGCAGGAGTCCTGGATGAGTGAACAAGGAGCTCCTGACTAAACTCAAACATAAAAAGTATACAAGGCATCGAAGCAGGGGCAGGTGACCTGGGACAAATTTAGAGACACTGTCCAGGTGTGCAGAGATGGGGTTAGGAAAGCCAAAGCCTGCTGGGAGTTGGACCTGGCAAGGGATGTGAAGGGCAACAAAAAGAGTGTCTACAAATATTTCAACAGCAAAAGAAAGACCAGGGAAAATATGGACTTGCTGCTCAGGGGACCTGCTGACAGGAGACATGGAAAATGCCGAGGTGCTCAGTGCCTTCTTCACCTTGATCTTTACTGGTAAGATTTGCCCTCAGGAATCCCAGGCCCCTGAAACCTGAGAGGAAGTCTGGCGCAAGGTAGACTTACTCTCGGTGGAGGAGGACCTAGTGAGGGAACATTTAAACAACCTGGACACACACAAGTCCCTGGGACCTGACAGGATACAGCCACGAGGTGCTGAGGGAGCTGGCCCATGTCACTGCGAGTCCTCTCTCCATAATTTGTGAAAGGTTGTGGTGATCAAAGAAGGCTCCTAAGGACTGGAAGAAAGCAAATGTCACGTGTATCTTCAAGAAGGAGGATCCAGGGAACTACAAGCCACTCAACCTCACTTCGGTCTCTGGGAAACCATTTCCAAACATGAAGTAGAGGAAGGTGATTGGGAGTAGTCAGCATGGATTTATGAAGGGAAAATCATGCCTGACCAACCTGAGAGCCTTTTATGATGAAATGATGGGCTCAGTGAACAAGGGGGAGTGGTGGATATTGTTTATCTTGACTTCAGCAAGGCTTTTGATACATCAATGTATATAAATACCTGATTGGGGAAGTAAAGAAGACAGAGTCAGACTCTTCTCAGTGGTGCCTAGTGACAGGTCAAGAGGCAATGGGCACAAACTGAAATACAGGAAATCCCATTTAACCATAACAAAACACTTTATTATTGTGAGGGTGGTTGAGCTCTGTCACAGGTTGCCCATAGAGGCTGTGGAGTCTCCATCCTTGGAAATATTAAGAAGCCAACTGGATGTGGTCCTGAGCAACCTCAGGTGATCCTGCTCTGAGCAGGAGGTTGGAAGTGCCTTGCAGTCCTTGTGAGTCTGTGATTCTATAACATTGTAGAGACATACACTGGTTCAAATAACTTTTGTTTCTACCTTTGGGAGACTTATAAGCTCTTAGAGGAAATGTATAAAAAATAGGTGAATGAAAATTTTTCATATAAATTTAATTTTTCATGATTAATATTAATTATGGAAATATTTTTGTATAAATGACATAAGCTGTCTGCAATCAAAGAAGGCATCTCTGTTTTTAAGAGCTGGAAATAGGGCTAAAAATTCCTGTGTTTAAAAGTTTCCATGCTGTCATTGCGATAAATTAAGTTTCTAATTAAACACATGCTCACATACACACTCTTGGATGGGAATGTTATGCTTGATCAATAGCCCTAGGCTACACGGTAGCAGGCAGAATTATAGCAAATGCAATTGGATGAATGGGTTTACTTAATGACCACAATATGATTTATTTCATTGGTGAGAAAGGGGGGAGGAAGACATCAAATTGCTAAAAATACTACCTGAGCAAATTAAGATATGATCTTACAGGAGATACATTCCCAAGAGATCCTGTGTGAGTATAGCAGATCAGAGCTCAGATCACTCTTAAAGAAGTGTACTTGATGAAAGTGTATCAGCTAATCTGCATTCAGCTTTTTTTCCATTTATAATTAAGAAGGCTTTTTTATTATTTTTTAATGTAGATGCCTTAACCATGGACAATTACTGACTTAATCAGCACATTTACACAGTGTCATGATTTTAGCTGTTGGAGGAGTCTTAGTACAAGAAACAAAATTAATGCAGATAATTCCACATATAGATAAACAGATGAAAAATATATCTTTGAATCAAGTTTCACAAAATTTAATTTTTTGATCCCTGACCACAACCACTTATTGTTTGGCATTTGCACTCAGAGTTAAAGCAACAGCCTCTGCAAGACCTGCCAGTGTGGCAATGTGGTGGTATCTGCTGGTGGTGAATCTGGGACTGGCAGCCACATGCTTGGCTCTGTCACTTGGGAAATGTCACTGACCTCTCTGTCCAGTTACTTACCTTGCCAGTGAAGAGAATAATGCCAACCAGAGCTGAGACACAAAGAGAGAGGGAGAAACGAGGCAGCTTTCTGAGTTTTGACTTCGCTGTAAAGAAAGTTTTGTGTTATACGGCTTCTGAGCTAAAGTGAGCCAAAATCGAAAGAGCTGGCAAAATTTAAATGAGTAGCAGGAGAAGAAAACTTCTGCAGCCCCCCAAAATACACACACACACATATACTAATTTTGGTTCTGGTTATTGGAAATGTTACTTCAGTTTCTCTTTCTCCCTACTTATTTATCTGTGAAAAATGCAGAAACAGAATATAAATCAGGTTCTGACTTTTTCTATAATTGTGCTTTTCAAAGGAGATAATTAAATTTCTGCCTCTTTGGGAAAAGGTCAGCATGTTGGGGTAACAAATATTCGTATCTCTAGGGCATTTGCCCTTATTAGCCATGAATCACTGTTTCATAAGCTTGGAGCCTTGGCTAGAATCCATCTAGCCTAAAATACTTTGGAAACCTATGAATTAACTGAGATCCACTTTAATAGTTCAACTTTATTACTAATTAACCTGTATATGCCCCTGTTTGTTATGCTGTAATTCAGAAACTAACACTATTGCTATTGTCTAGATGTATATTAAATGTATGGTGCTACTTCTCCATTACTTTAGGAATTTGTTGCTATGCTGATCACTTCTTTTGTACACAACTTAAGGCTGTAGACAGGCTAAGGAAGTTAGTGAAGAAGCCTTTGAAAGGCTGACTTAATCTTCATCTCCACATCAACTGATTCAAATCAAGGAAACAGCTTGCGTTTGGTTGATGCTGGAGTGCTTAGTCACAAGTTGACTGACATAATACAAGGCGCTTTGTGGAGAAGCAAACAGACCAACTGGAAGAGAACACAAGGATTTTTTTTTTTTTTTTGCATTTTATGCAATTATTTCTTGTGATCTGAACTCATAATTAAGGTTTCTATTCAGATTTTCAACTCTTTTTAAGCTTTTGGGATGGCAGAGGTGATCAGAGCTGCTTTGTATCCCACCTGTGGTTTCAGAATGAAATATCATGACCAATATCTATGTTCTTGTCACTTGGGCTAGATCTATAAAACCTCTCCAGGCCTTTTGATGTCCACTGGATGGAGCTTGAGCTGACACCAAGCAGGGAGCTGTGTAACTATGCCATTGCAACACAGCTGTTGTTAATGGACCCTTTGGGCAGTGGGGTCGGGAGCCTGGGGCAGTGCTGCATCTAGGGGTCCAGAGCATCCTGCTTTTTAAGCTTTTGGGATGGCAGAGGTGATCAGAGCTGCTTTGTATCCCACCTGTGGTTTCAGAATGAAATATCATGACCAATATCTATGTTCTTGTCACGCTAGCTAGATCTATAAAACCTCTCCAGGCCTTTTGATGTCCACTGGATGGAGCGCTGACACCAAGCAGGGAGCTGTGTAACTATGCCATTGCAACACAGCTGTTTAATGGACCCTTTGGGCAGTGGGGTCGGGAGCCTGGGGCAGTGCTGCATTAGGGGTCCATAATGGACCCTTTGGGCAGTGGGGTCGGGAGCCTGGGGCAGTGCTGCATCTAGGGGTCCAGAGCATCCTGCTGGCCCAGCTTGAAACACGGTGACAAAGGCATGGCATTGTATTTCTTCGTCAGCATGCCCTTGCTCATCTTAAATGCTCAGACCTATCATTAGCTATCCCTAATGTAAAGTTTAGATAGTCAAATGACCCCAACTCAGCTGAATTCTTAACCTCAAAAGGTCACTGTCTTGGGTTTCTACTAATAAGGACCCTGTCTACTATGAGACTGTGCTTAGCTTAATTTAAAGCCTGCTGAAATTGAGACACTGAGCAGTCCTCACTTTTCTCACCTGTTGAGACTCATCCTTAGAAGATGCTTCTAGATTGTGTTTGTGCAAAGCAGAAAAAAAGAAATATGCTCCTAAACTTACCATTACTTCCTCTGTGGATTAGCCATTAGCATACACTTCCACTATTAAGAGGTTTAGAGGTTTGAATCTCTCCCTTCTTCTTGGTGGTCTTGTGGACATTTTTAATTAATTCCTCCACTTAATACTTTAACCTATGGTCTTTATGATACTCTTCAGTCTTCATCCTTCCTGTTGAAACAGTTCCATATGGTGTGGACCAGAGAGGAAGGCCTGTAAGCATACTTCCCGTGCCTTGTTATAAGAGTGTTTGCCTAAGAAGTCTAGGTTCTTCTTGAAATGCCAGCAAAGTTCAAGCATTTTAAATTTAAATATGCATTGTAGCAAGGAGACTAACGGAAAGTCGTTTTTTTCCTAGGTAAGTACCCTCACAGCTAACCTGTACGGTCATGTTTCTGTTTGTTCACCCTTTCTTTCTGGTCTACTGAATATGGAATGATAATATTATATTTAATACTAAAGTGGAACAATCACAATAGGAGGGCATGAGAGCATCTGCTCTCACATAAGCCTGTAGTATACTGATTCAAACCTTCACCTGGAAAGTGAGAGAAGTGGGTTCATAGCCCTTTAGAGAAAGGAACTGAAGCTGGGAGCATTAAACTTACATGTATGAGAGCTGTTTTATGCATGATTTCTTTATTAAATGTGACAGTAACACATAGTTCATATAAAGGACTGAAAATTTTGGTAATAAAGAACAAATGAAAATGTGAGTGTGCCTAGTCATACAAAGTAAGCAGATGTTAGCAATACATTAAATTACAACTCCAGCACAGGCATATTCTATGTCTTTTTTTATTTGCCATCGATCTTCAGACCACATAAAGCAAAAGCTTTCTCATAGTAATTTAATATTTTTTCAAGTTCTGCCAAAGAGCTGACAAAATATATTGAGAGTCTGATAATAGCTAAGTGTGACTTTATCCGAACACTTTAAATGATCTTAATGTATTATAAAATTACAACTCCAGCACAGGCATATTCTATGTCTTTTTTTATTTGCCATCGATCTTCAGACCACATAAAGCAAAAGCTTTCTCATAGTAATTTAATATTTTTTCAAGTTCTGCCAAAGAGCTGACAAAATATATTGAGAGTCTGATAATAGCTAAGTGTGACTTTATCCGAACACTTTAAATGATCTTAATGTATTACATTAACTGTGCCACAGGAGTTGCCTAAAAGAATGTAGGTCTACTTGGGGGAGCAGAGGAAATAGCGAGATATATTTAGGAGAAAAGATTGTATGTGTAATTTCATAGAAACAAACCTTGCATTTGTACCAGTGTACTCTTTGTTGGGTAAAAAACTGGCTGGACGGCCGGGCCCAGCGAGTTGTGG
>NW_008794836.1:5473986-5480455 GCF_000699145.1 Aptenodytes forsteri | reverse complement strand
GGGACATGGTTTAGTGGGCATGGTGGTGTTGGGTTGACGGTTGGACTCGATGATCTTAGAGGTCTTTTCCAACCTTAATGATTCTATGATTCTATGATTCTATGATTAACTGGTTTAGAGCAGACCAACAGAAAAGCAAAAGTTGGTGCAAACTAACTGGTTTACGGAGCCTGATGTCCAGTATGGAAAAGTGTCTAGAACAAATTGCTTCAGAGAATGGGGCAAGAAAACCTGCAATAAGAAGCTGTATAGGAAAAGGTCTAGTCATCTCTTCTAACCATACCAATAATTTCACTATTTCAATTAAATTTCATTTTCATTAGCTGCCCCTTCTCTATGTCTAAGGAGAAAAGGTGAAAAGAAGTGCTTGATGTATAGTCTATACCATTTACTAGTTTGTTTGTTTTTATTACTTCTCCTATAATTTGTCTCTGCTCAAAGATTTATGCTCTCCAGCCATCTTTCCCAGAAGGAAAATAGAAATAGATTTTTCAATTTAAAAAAGCAAAAACCAAATCTTCCTCTGTATATATATATTTATGTACTTTTAAAGACAGATTTTTTTATTATTATTTGGAATATATCCTGAAGATTATTGATAACCCCATCAAAACTTTTTATATTTGACTATTGCATAGTAAAGTTCGATAGAATTATATATTTTTTCCTAATGGAAGAAACTTTTGTTATACAGGTCAATAAGGAAGATTTAGAAAAAAGTTTTTCTCTTTAAAGACTTCCCTAGCAATGCATAATTGTCTTTCAATGGTGCTAATTTAATATTTAGCATGCTGTGCTATCCAACTATGTGATGCTTTCATTCGAAAGTGTAGCAACTCACTGAACTTGGTGTCACTAGCCATTTCCCTCACATTCACTTGTGATTGGACTTTCTATTACACCACTGTAAGAGGGTGAATAATGGCATCTGCCACAGTTTTTTGGTGGATTTAAGGAAATGAAGAAAGAAAAGACAATTGCCTGCCACAGTTTGAAAGAGCTCTTTTCATATATTCCCATGGGCTTCATATCTGTGTAGACCAAGGCAGCCTCAGAAATGTGTTATATTATGGGTTAATGATCTGTTAAAAGAAAAAAGAATAAACATCAACAGTCATAAATCCAAAGATTTTTTTCTACTGTTTAAATGTTACTTCCTTATTTAAAGAAGGCTACATTCTTTTGGCATTTAGGTGCTGAAAACAATTCTATAACAGTAATATTTTTACACCCGCATTTTTACATAATCTTTTCTTTTAAATATTTACATATATATTTTAGGCTTGACTTTTATAATTTACTCTGTCCAGCTAACCCTATCCCCATCAACACTAGAGGTGTTAAATCACTTCATAAGGTAAAACCCATAATTTTCTTTTCCATTTTGAGTTTTCAAGTAACCCTCTGACTGGTACCTTGAAGAAATTATGGAATCTAGGATATTTTTCCAAACCCATGTCTGCTTTTTGGATTATCCTTCAGGGCTCCATTGTGCTAAAGTAACCAATGTTCTTTAATGACTTTCTGCAATACCTCCTGGGAAATGAAATGGCTTTTTCATGTCTGAGCATTCAAAGTACCAGTTCCTTGTCTTATTGCCCTTACCATGGGACAGGGTTTTGACAATGTCTATCAAAGCAGCATTGTCTATGGTATCAGAAATGGCAGTGTAAAAGCGGTCAGATTTTTGATCTCGTTGGTTATGGGTATTTGTATTATCTTGTGGGGGTGTATATTTTTTCAGTGTAGCCTTCATCTTAATGGAGTGTGTCTCCATTCATTACTGCACAGGTTTTTTTCCCTTTGTCCACCAATTATGTCCTTGTGACAGCAGCAGAAACTGTTTACATAAGAAAATAATTGGAAAATTTTCATGATTTTGTAGGTACTTAGGGCAGTAAGTCCTCTTATTTGTAGGATGCAATAATATGCAATAATATTAGGCATAATACCTGTAAGTATTCACACTCCTGCCATCTTATAACAGGCTAGCAATCTAATGATTTGTGTCTTGCATAAGTCCATCATTTGCCTTGTATGTGACACAGGGCTGAAGCCACACAAAAGCTTAGGCACTGAAATGTTCAGCATTATGGCCTCAGTGTGGAGTAGTTTTGTTAATATAGGGCAATTCAGTTCTGACTTCTATTCCTAGGCTGTCTGTGCAGTCCTGAAACATGCACGTGGCGAATCAGGCATCAAAGGATGTGACTCACATCAGACTTCCTAACAAGTCTGCAAATGGGAAGTGCAGCAGAGAAGGTTATGTTCTGTACTTGCTCCTTCTCTGGGGCTTTGGAGCTTCGTTGCAGGATTGGGACTCTGCTTTGTGATCCATCTACTGGAAGTAGGTGTCTAAATCCAGCCCTTTCTGATAAAACAGAGGGAAGAGATGGTTTTCCCTGTCAGTCTAACAATAAAAGCATTCATTCTGAATGCAGGAAATACAGGGAGACATGTTTTACCGTTGTCAAATGTGTGTCTAACCTATTGTGCCGTAAAACATTCCTTCAAGTGTTTGCTACTCTGTTTTAGTATTCATTGGAATATCAGCCTTGGCTAGATATCCTTGCCTCCAGGGCAAGGATAGTTTGGTGTGCCCTGGCTGGAATAACTGTAGTAATGGCACGCTGACACTTTTGTGCCACAGAGGCCCCCAACCTTAAGTAGGATCTGTGGCAATGAGGAACAGAAGCCAAATTGATTTTTTTTCAGTCCAACTGGAAGACCCATCAATTCCTATTTTTTTCTACTCCCTTCCCTCTATTTTCTAGACTGGAAGAGTAGAAAATGTATTCAAATGGTAGAAAGGTATTCAAATAGCGGGATGGAGAAAACGTAATCCAAATGTCCTAGATCATGGATATATGCCCTGTTGCTATGCTGTTGGGCAAAAGTGTGTGGATAAAGACTAGATTTTTTATGGCATCTGATCCTGAAGGTATGAATTATTTTACTGTATTGGTCCCTGTGCGTGATACAGGCAGAGAAATTCCATATTTATGGATCCTGGAAGGCCTTCACTGATCAATGCTTTAAAATTTGTGTGATCATTAAGCCAAAGTTTTTGGGTATGCAGAGTACCTTAAGAGGAGAGGACAGTATGTTGCAGCCCATTTGAAAGAGAGAGAGAGTTTGAAAGGCAGTTCCAGCATTCACTGCCACACCTCACCAAACCTTATTACGCTGGGATGCAAGCAGTCTATGCAGTTTTGCTCTTAGTCACTTTTGGACTAGCAATACTTCAGGAACAGGCATTAGGAATTTTCAGAATCCCAGCTTTGAGCTTGGTCAGTTTTCCTAGGGTTTTGCCCCCAAACACTATTGTGGATCTAGACTTTAGTGAACAATAGTAGTGAACAATAGTCCCACTGAATCAAGAGAGAGGAGTCTGTATTTAGGGGAATAATTTCTTGGCTTTGCTATCATATTCTGCGTATCAGGGAAGCCAAATCAATGTCTTTAAATTGATTTGTCACAGACCAAGGAACAGAATAAGAGTCAGAATCTGCTACTTCAAACCTATTCCTCTTTAGTACCTTCCTTTGACATTTTAATTAATATTCCTAAACACTTAAAGATAAATGAAAGAAATTGTGTATTTTTAAGTAAACAAATATATGCAGTATGAGAATTTCCAATTGTCTGTGTTAAGAGCAAGCAGATGGCTCATTGTAGTGTGTTATTTTGTTATTTACAGAATAGCTAGCTTGTATCACAGTATCTCTTCATCTCCAGAATTTCTCTTCCAAGATTATGTATAGGCTCTGTCTTAGTCGTAATATTTTAATTCATCACCACATATTTAGCAAACTCCTTCTTTTATCACTTGATGACAGAAGGGATTTTTTTCTCTGACATTTATTGCTTTTTAAACTGTATTTCTGGTCGGGTGCCAGATTTCTCCCAAAATACTGTAAATAAATGTGAGTATTACAGATTTGGATTTATGAAGCATAATGGCTGGATGCTGTAGCTGTGGAGAGATGCTTTATCATATTGTCTACCATTATGTGGGGAAACTTTAAGACTTGCTTTCCTGTTTTATTTTACTACAGTCCTTAAAGGTTTTAAACCAAGTTGCTTTGAGACTTGAACACAATTATAGTAACCAATCTGACATACACACAATGTGAATAAAATGCTCTATTATATACAGGCATTTTAACACTGATACATTCTACACACATAAAATAAAGGCACCTTGAAATAAAATTCTTATCTCCCTCACCTCACTTATCTACTAATTACATATAAACTCACACAATACAAAAAAAGATTCCTGTATGTATATCATTAAGGAACATAAAAGAAAAGCTTGTTAGCTTTTTGCATGCTTATCTGTAAGACTCAGTAATGTTCCTATCTGTAAGAATATATACTTTCTATATATGTGTATGTTCATATATAATTTATATATACAAATATATCTCCCTTCAGACTCTGAAGGATTAAAACACAGGCTGGGGAACCGTTCCTGTATTCATGCTTTCTGAAATCAGAGATTCTTTAAATGGAAGACCCACATTTCTTCCTTCATGAGTGCTGTTTCATGAGACCATTAAATCAATCCTGCCACCCTTTTGGCTAAATTTGGATTCAAAATGAAAAATGCTTCTCCTTTAATATCCTTACTCTCATTCAATCATTATTTCACAATTTTTTTGTATGGTAGATTAAATGTGCTGGTATCAAAGTTTGAAAACATGGTGGCTAAACGAAACCATCACTGCTTTGCATCACATTCCTTACATTTTTTGCATAGTGATACATTATGTGGTTTACCTTGAAGAGCATGAATGAACTTTAGGCCTGAAAAGAAAACATGTGCCTGGGAAAAAAAAGGGATATTTATAATCACTAGGAAATAAATTTCCCCCCCAACATGTGTAGTGTTCAACTCCCACACATTATGCGGGGCTAGTTAACCTCTGATCTTGATGTGCTGCAATTGAAGATGAATAGTATCAGCTTGGGCTGTGGTGGGTTCTGACGTAACCAGTGCAGGAATCTGGATTTCCCCCACTCCTGCCCCAGGGAAGTAAAAAGGACTGCTTGTGCTCCTCGCTGTAGCAACAGGGCTGGCACCACTTTTCATACAGTTAGAGGCCATATGCCACATTTCAGACGTGATGTAGAAATGCAGGCTTCCCAGATTTCTTATCTGCTTTCCATTCTGATTTTTTAATGATTTCCCAGTGAATCCAAATGTTGCATAAGAATTCCAAAGAGAGGAATGACCCAGTTCAGAGAGATACTATCAGGGGACATTTCCCAAGTGCCTGTTTCATGGGGATGAGAAAGGAAGCAGATGTTTTCCATCAACAACTAATGCTGAAGAGCTACTATTACTCCCTCCCTAACCACAAGCTCTAGGCCATAATCATGTACTCCCTTCTTCTGCTTCTATAGATGTAACAGCAGCATGTAATAATTCAAATTCTGTCTTGTTGACACAGCTTGCTTCAGCTGTACAGAAAGCAAGTTCGTTCGCTGAATCTGTGGACACATCAGCACTTTGCAGAGAGTCTAAGAGGAGTTGCTGCTTTCTTGATGGCCATTGTAATTGCCTGCTGTCATCTGAGCCTCCTGGAAATCTGTGGCAACACACTGAAATAGCCACACATAGTAAATGACCATTTATTTACTCCTGGGAACTACAGGCTAGTCAGTCTCACCTCTGTGTCTGGGAAGATCATGGAACAGATCCTCCTGGAAGCTATGCTAAGGCACATGGAGGACAGGGAAGTGATTCGAGCATGGCTTCACCAAGTCCTGCCTGACTAACCTAGTGGCCTTCTATGATGGAGTGACTACAGCAGTGCACACAGGAAGGGCTACAGAAGACGTCTATCTGGACCTCTGTAAGGCCTTTGACACGGTCCCCCACAACATCCTTCTCTTTCAACTGGAGAGGTATGGATTTGATGGGTGGACTGTCCGGTAAAGGGTGAGGAATTGGTTGGATGGTTACGTCCAGAGGGTAGTGGTCAATGGCTCAATGTCCAGATGGAGACTGGTGACAAGTGGCGTCCCGCAGGGGTCCGTATTGGGACCGGTACTGTTTAATATCTTCATCAGTGACATAGACAGTGGGATCGAGTGCACCCTCAGCAAGTTTGCAGATGACTCCAAGCTGAGTGGTGTGGTCAACATGTCAGAGGGACAGGATGCCATCCAGAGGGACTTGGACAAGCTCGAGAAGTAGGCCCATATGAACTTCATGAGTCTCAACAGGGGCAAGTGCAAGGTCCTGCACCTGGGCCGAGGCAACCCCTGGTATCAATACAGGCTGGGGGATGAAGGGATTGAGAGCAGCCCTGCCGAGAAGGACCTGGGGGTACTGGTGGAGGAAAAGCTGGACATGAGCCAACAATGTGTGCTCGCAGCCCAGAAGGCCAATCGTATCCTGCGCTGCATCCAAAGCAGCGTGGCCAGCAGGGCGAGGGAGGGGATTCTGCCCCTCTCC
>NW_008794836.1:5469120-5473574 GCF_000699145.1 Aptenodytes forsteri | reverse complement strand
CTAGATGACCTTTAGAAGTCCCTTCCAACCCAAACTATGCTATGATTCTGTGATTCTAAATGTCTGTCAATGTGGCACAATTATTTTTGTTAGAAAGAATCACAATTTTCCCCTGAAAAATTCTCTTGAATAACTGATATAAAATAATCTTTCTTTTCTGTTAATTCAGGAAGCTGATTTCAAAAACTGCTTCTTTGTGTTGAGTAATTATGCCATTTTGAAGATGTAGGGCAATCCTAGGAATTGCTTCAGTTAGGCCTGTGTCACTGATGGAGAATGATGTGTGATACACACCTAGCTTTGTAGAGAGTGAGAATAAGAGGTATTCTGATGCAATGTGTTGTAGACTAATGGAGTAAATATGAGGCACAATAGATAAAATTGGACTTAAAATACAGGCATGTGTGCAAGAATTTCCCAGAGAGAATATCAAAGACCAAAAGGAGGAAAAAACAAAAATTAAATAGTTACATAGCATTAGTATAATAAATGGGGAATAACTGCTAACCTGTTGAACTGAAAAAGGTTAGCTGAGGGACTAAACAATTATTTTTTTAAATATAAACATGGTCAAGATGTCTATTCTGTGAGAGTGAGCACTTTAATATTCTGTTTGGCCAATGTGTGTAATATAATAGCTATTATATATTTCATCTTCTAGTACACAGCTGTAGAGGTACCAAACTGGAGAGCAAAACCATTAACTACTCTCCCTTTGCAAGCTCACAGAGACTCCCTGGGGAGGTTGCTCCAGTGATTGATCATTCTCACTGTAAAAAATTTCTGTCTTATATCAAGATGTATACTTATTTAAGACCTCTGAAGTGTTCCGCAGTAGAGAGCTTTTCTTTTTTGTAGCAAAAGGCTGCATGAGTACAGCTGTGGTTTAGGCTCTGCCTAAGGTCAACGAGCCAAAATTGACCCTAATTCATAGGAATCCTTGTCCACAGTGTAGGCAAGTCAGGACAATCCCGAGGTCACTTATATAGGGGACTATCCTATTCCTTCCATAGTAAGAGTTCTGAAAACACTGAACTCAGTAGGAAGGTCATTTAAACGATGAAGAATGTGAAACTGAGGAATGCCATGGGACTGTAAACCCTAAACAAAGATGAAGGATCCCGTTTGCTGCAACTGCATTATGTGTCTTAGATACCAGACCTGAAGAACAAGGAAGGATGATTAGTAACTGACTTATTTAGTATAAATCTAAAACGAGTTCTGAAAACACTGAACTCAGTAGGAAGGTCATTTAAACGATGAAGAATGTGAAACTGAGGAATGCCATGGGACTGTAAACCCTAAACAAAGATGAAGGATCCCGTTTGCTGCAACTGCATTATGTGTCTTAGATACCAGCCCTGAAGAACAAGGAAGGATGATTAGTAACTGACTTATTTAGTATAGATCTAAAACCTGCATCTCATGAAAAAGTGAAGAAAAGGATGAGATGAAAGGAAAGATAGGTGGGGAAGTTTTACCATAGGCAAAAGGAAAAAGAATATGTAGATGCTCCCTGAGGCAATGCAGACAGGGTGAAGAGGGCTATGCTGCCAGCTTCCCACATTAGTTTTAGAGGTCAGTTTTAAAAGGTAAGAGTCAGGCACGGAGGACTTTTTCCCCTCCCAAGACGTACTGTCAAGAAATCTTAGGAGACAGCGAGGAAAGGTGATTGATGGCTGGGTTTGGGGTTTTTTTGGGTTTTTTTTTCACTATTTTCATTTTTGTAATATTTTCCCCCTAGATTTAACCATTTCCTTTGCCAGAATAAAGCTTCTTTTTAATATCTAAGTTTCAACTTTATTCATGGGTGACAAATCTATAATGTACTTTTTTCTTGGGGGTAACATTCAACTGAAGTGATGTTTTACAGGAAACCCTTGCAAGAGTACTGCTCATGGAGGAAGCTTCCCTCAAAACTGTGAAAGTTTGGGCACCTACAGGATCAAATGCCAGGACTCAGGATAAATTCTCCCCAAGCATGCACAACCCAGTACCTTCCTTGCAAAAAATAGGAAAGAAGAGGCAGCATCTATGCTGAATATTCCCAAATTGCTACAGCTGATCAGTGCAAATTTCCTTTGGTGGAAAAGATATGACAAGTGACAAGCGGGAGTGGAATGTTGCTTTGTTATTCTGATTTTTCACTGACAAATGCAGATCAGCAGTATGTGTGAAAGGAACCTCAGACTCTATGATAAACAGTAGAGAGCTCAGGATATGATGTATAGACTTTTCTTGTTTCATGGGGCTGCTGGGATATGAACATGCCATTTTGGGGCAAGTTAATTGCCTGTTCAGCAACTAAAAGCAAGATACCTTTGTTCTGTGAGTTACAATTCCCTGAAGTACACTGCAGTAGCAAAGCAGTAATTACAATGCAGCATGTCTTAAAAGAGCACCATTATACATTTCATGAAGAAAAGGATAACTTAGGCATTGCTGTTCACTGGTTAAAGCAAAAGATTTAAAACATCTTGAGCACAATCATGTATGTTTTATGAATATAAATTCATGTTCATGCAGATTTCTTGTGGTAAAACTATGCTTGAAGCCTACTGTTTTCAGACTGCTACCAGACCAGGTTATAAGCTATTTTGTGCTGCTGGCAACAGTCCAATAACCTAAAACGCATTTTTAATTTTCTTTCTTTTTTTTTTTTTCAGTCTCCAGCAAAGAGATATTGTCTCACCAGAATGGAATGACTTCTGGATGAGGTGGCCAGTATAAATTAAAGCAGGGTCCTTGGCTGAAGTGAAGCACAATGAATGTTCAGAAAAGGATGGTGAAAAACAGAAGTGTGAGCAGACAGAGGAAGCCAGGCAGCGAATACAAAAGAATATGGGTTTAATATATTTCTGATATCCAAAATAGAGTGAGCATGGTTGCAGCATTCTGGAAATCATAAACTCCTTAGAGATTTAAGACTACCTCATAAATGGGAATAGGTAATTTCTTGGGGATTATTTATAAATCAGACTTTAATTAAAAGGTCAAGAAAAGATGAATATATGTTTTAATAAATAGTTCATTATTACAGAATTAAAGCATCAATAAGCTGTTAATAATAACTTATTGATAACTACAAGCATGCTATAGTTATTTATTAACCTCTAGTTATTTATTAACCATTGACAAATGGAACCTTTTTTATGCAGTATAAAATTGCAGAAGGAAGCTGGAAAGAAACAAGATATGAATTAGGATTTTGACAGAATCAGTAAGGAAAGGTAACTTGCAGAGCAATTATGCTGTGTTGCATTATAGGTTCCATACTCTCTCCTAATAACTATGTAATTTTCTCATGTCTCCATGGCATACATTTTGTGAATTTTTCATTAAAAAAACCAACACAAACCCAATAATCTTTTGCCACATAATACATTATTAGAAGAATCATAAGAAGGGAG
This sequence comes from Aptenodytes forsteri, assembly GCF_000699145.1. Taxonomy (NCBI): domain Eukaryota; kingdom Metazoa; phylum Chordata; class Aves; order Sphenisciformes; family Spheniscidae; genus Aptenodytes; species Aptenodytes forsteri. The sequence goes on along the minus strand of NW_008794836.1, from coordinate 5,470,164 downwards.
GATAAAGGAGCAAGTTTAATAAATGCAGCAAAGCATACTACTGCTCCTGAATGTTTGTGATGGATTTCATATGATGTATGAGAAGCTGACATGTCCTGTGGGGGCGTTCACATTTAGAATCAGTAAGGAAAGGTAACTTGCAGAGCAATTATGCTGTGTTGCATTATAGGTTCCATACTCTCTCCTAATAACTATGTAATTTTCTCATGTCTCCATGGCATACATTTTGTGAATTTTTCATTAAAAAAAACAACACAAACCCAATAATCTTTTGCCACATAATACATTATTAGAAGAATCATAAGAAGGGAGGATAAAGGAGCAAGTTTAATAAATGCAGCAAAGCATACTACTGCTCCTGAATGTTTGTGATGGATTTCATATGATGTATGAGAAGCTGACATGTCCTGTGGGGGCTAGTTCACATTTTTTTATGAAAGGTTACAGTACTCTGGGCCTATAGTTTATTTAGTTTTGCACTAGTGATGTAAATATTTATTAAGGATTTGACTCATTACGTTTTGTGCAACCCTTGCACTCCAAATCTGTGTGATTCACAGTATACCGAAAACAAAAATAATACCCCTAAATCACACCTGTCTGTGAAGAGAAAATCTGTCAGCTCTTTCACTCCCAACTCTTCACCTTGTGTCAGGCAAGGGAAAAAAAAGCCAGAAAGAAAGCTGGTTGCTACTTGGAAATGAATTCACTGGAAAAATGTTCCTTTGTTAAGAAGTGCTTGGCTGAGATGGCTAGGCAAATACAGAACTTGAAAGAGTCAACATGTCCTTGGTTTTTAGGTCACCTAGCCCCTGATTTGGAAAAAATCTGTATCACTTCTCTTTGTTGTTTTTTTTTGTTCTGTTTATTTGTTTGGGGCATAGTTTGTTTTGGGGGGTGTCTTGGTTTCGGCAGGGATAGAGTTAATTTCCTTTCTAGTAGCTGGTACAGTGCTGTGTTTTGGATTTAGGAGGAGAACAAAGTTGATAACGCACCGATGTCTTAGTTGTTGCTAGGTAGTGCTTACACTAGCCAAGGACTTTT
>NW_008794836.1:5462533-5469093 GCF_000699145.1 Aptenodytes forsteri | reverse complement strand
ATGTGACGTCATGCTCAGTACATAAACTGGGGAAAGCTGGCCAGGGGGGCCGCTGCTTGGGGGCTGGTTGGGCATCGGTCGGCGGGTGGTGAGCAATTGCACTGTGCATCACTTTGTGTATTATTATTATTATTATTATTACATTATTATTATTGTTGTTATTATTTTATTTCAATTATTAAGCTGTTTTTATCTCAAGCCACGAGTTTTTCACACTTTCACTCTTCCAATTCTCTGCCCCATCCCAGCGGGGCAGTGGGGAGGAGTGAGTGAGCGGCTGTGTGGTAATCAGTTGCCGACTGAGGTTAAACCATGACAGGGGGGTTGTTTGTTTGCTTGTTTGTTTGCTTTTGTAAATCACCCATTGAAGATTAGTTTTATTAAAAAAAAAAGGTACATCAGATCAGTAGTGTGATATATTCAGATTATATATCCAATATCAAGATATTGTATATACAGTTGGGATATCTTACATTGACTAAGACTTTATTCCAAGAGATGTCGGCGACAACAGAACATGCCCCAGCCAATAGGTTATTTTTGAGACAGACCCGCTCACTGCTGGAATTAAGAAGTAAAGGGTGCTGGCATCTCAGTATTCCATGAACAATCATGAAGTCACTGGGACTAGCAAAAGGCTTCTTGATCTCATCAAAATTACAGGATTTTTGCTCCCATTGCTCCTAATGACCTTTAAGGTAGACCTTGCTAAGCTTAGCAGAGGCACTCAAAGACTTCATGGCTTGTGCAGAGAGTCCTGCACATATTTCCAATGTGACATTTCTGTGAGGTAAACTGGCAGCTACAGACTTATGATGTCTTTCACTTGTTTGCTTTCTGAATGGCTTTGTCTTGAATTCTTTGTTGCACAGTGGCATGATTGCAAAATACATGAATGAAAATATAAATAGCAGATAACCTGTTGGTAAGTGCAGTGTTTTGAGAGAGATGTTTGTATTCCTGTATGCTAGGCAGATGTAAATCATGGTTTTCCATCTCCTACTGCATCCATCTTTTAAACAAGTGTGTCTGCCATCTCATTTTGTGATGAGCTTGACCCTGTCATACTCTAGAAATACTTTCATGAGTCTCTCTTTAAATAAAAAACTACAGCCATTGTGGAGTTCAAGTGGTCTCAAGGTTATGCAGTGTTAATCAGTTTTGTGGGTCTTAATTCTGTTTTCAAATTTGGCCATAGTAGTCTTTCCATTCACTTTTGTGGCACTTGATTGATTTTGTTATTAACATTACAAGTCATGGGATCAGATAGCAGTATGTTGAACAGACATACATCAACACAAGTCTAATGAAATGTATATTGATTTGCATCAGTATTTTTAATCTAGAAAGTTGTTTAAATTTTTGGGTTAAAATGTCTCTCTGTGTATAACAGATAAATATATTACAAATATTTATATAAATGCAATATATAAAAATATGTATTTATTTATCTTTCTGATAAATGACATCTACTTATAGATCTGCACTGTTACCTTATGCCTCCAGATAAAAACTGTAAAGCCAGGTTTTCCTGAGTACAAGAAAATCCATCTTGAAACTTTAATTAAAGAATAATCTATCAATGACAAATTACCAGAGGCTGGATATGTCACTCACAGTGTTGGCACGTCATTTCAAAGAACACAACTGAAATCACAGGAGACTAACAGATCTTGGTATTTGTTTGCACTTAACAGACAAGGGGAACATAACTGATATGAAGCAATTTCTAGATAGTTTCTATATTAAGAGATTAATTGGAAATTTCTTCACTCTGGAAGACAAAGCAGGCACGAGCGCAAGTCTGCATCTTTTGGAAAGTCTGTAAAAATTCTACTAAAACAAGTAATCACTTGACATGTCTAAAACTACTAGAGTTTTTTTAGTTGTGATTGGGTTCATGAAGTCTCCACACTGGGTGAACTCCTGAGCAGCTTTTTATTTGGCTTCATGGAGACAGTTCTTGTAACCCTATATCAATTTGTCTTTTAAAAGAGTGAGAGAAGAGGCATCCGTAAGGATGTGAGAAGTAAGAGCTTTTTTTCCTCAGTTCTGTAGTTCAAATAAATTATTTTGCGCATGTGGTAACTGATCAGTTGCATGTGCGTTTCTGTGCATAGAGCCATTTACAAAATAGTGGCTCTATGTAGAGTTCCTATGTGATAGTTAGGCTAAAAATTATTTGTCTATTCTGTAACAGAAAATGCACTGGCAAATATTGTACAAATATTTGTTGCAATGTTTTTCACTCGTCTCATTTGTAAAAGCTTTTTAAAAAACCTAAGTGATTACAATTGTTCAGTTTCCCATGAAATTGGGATTTGTTGTCCGTAAGTTATTATTATAAGGCCTGTATCAAGACAGATTTCAAATGGGAGGCATATGACCTCAGTATGAATAATCTTACTGTTAGCTCCTCCTGCTTAAGAAAAAACACCGGCATAGTAAAAGTCATAGTGAGCAATGATTATCAGTTCTTTATTCCTTCTCCATAGAGCATAGTTTTACCTTCGTCTCATCCAGGAGAACCTCGTAAATCAGGTGGAACAAAAATTACATCAGAATCATATGGAAATTTCATGTAATCTGAAAGTAACTTGCTGGCAGGACAGAAACCCATTATCCTGGGCTATATAGAGTTCCCTGATCACCTCATGCAGCAGGGGTACATATACTTTAGCTATAATCCTGTATGTTTTCTGGTCACTGTTATTTATTTTTAACTTTCTGTTGGGTTTATTGACTTCTCTTTTTAATTGCCAGCTACCAACTTTTTGCTTATTTTTGACCCCTGAAACATGTCCAGCATGTTCTACCCTTAAAAGAATGTTAAGTCTACAATAAAAGCTTAGAAATTCACACCTAAAGGTCACAACTTCAATTCTATATATAGACCCAACTGGACTACATTTCTTTCAGGAACCACTCTGAAGTCTTAACCCAAAGGAACCCATTTGGTCTCTATCGTGTCCTTTGGCATGAGTGCAGTTGTATTATGTTTCTCTCAATATATTCATGTTTTCTATATGAAGAGGGCATTGGACTAAAAATCTGAAAGACAAGAAATCTAATGAATTTAACTTTCTTAATCAGCAGCAGTGTTAAGTAGGTTGTTGATTAGACTGTTATTGACCAGAACGTCCCAGTCAAGGAGTTGGCTGTTAGCCGAGACACCAGTGCTGGTTGCACAACTTGTCCACCTGTTTGGCCTCAAGCTCATAGTAAACTACAAGTCATGCCCTTTCTATTAGGATATGGTCATTCACAATGCATATGTAAAATTTGTAGGATCAAAAGCAGTACAAAAGTGCAACATTGGAGGTTGGCAGAGTCGACTGTATTCTGATGATCACCTCCCTTCTTAGGTGTTTTCTACATTTTGGTACTTTCTATATGGCTTTAACTGAATGACAGACAAATTTATTATTTTCTTCAAATAGAAATTGCTTCTTTCAGCAGAGGAAACCATGAACTTTATTCTGGAATTACCGGTCCTTCAAACATATACTCTTTTCCGTAACAGTGGTCTGAGTACCCTTCCTTGTAGTTTTGAACATCCTTTATAATCCTTGGCTTTCAATACAGAGGACATTTAACACCTTGCAGAAAATACTCACCATGTTGCAGACACCTGAGAGGACAACAGCTCAGCTTTCTGAATCTTGCTGTGACTGGAAATGGGATGATTTATTTATAAGGGTTTACATTCTTGTCTTGTTGATTTGTCATTCATCTTTTTTTTTTTCATTATAGATTTCACTGGCTGAAGAGAAATATAGAAGTCCTTCCCAATGAGACTTAATGTTTCAGGAAAATAACCAAACCTGAGTAACTCTCAATGGACTTTTATTCTTCCTAGATGATCTTTTATTTACTAAGTCCTCTTAAATGATTAGTTTTCAGTGTGAGAGTTATTTTTTAATTAAATTATGTTAATAATAGCCTGTTTCTGTTACACATGACACTATAAAAGGTGTTCAATAATAATCTGATAGTATTTAATTAATTAATTAATTCTCTGGGAAAGAGCTTCCCAGTGATGGCATTTTTCCATTGCATGATGAACATGCATAACAGACCATCATTCTAGCAGGCTGTGCAACTATTAACAGCAGGTTTTGCTATGCTCACTGGCTTTCTACTATTAAGAATTTTACTTTAACTATAAATAATATTGTCAACACATATATTGAGAAGGATCAAATTAGAATTTTACACTGAAATAAAAACCTCAGACCAGTTATGAAATAGTATCTAGTATAATCATTAAGCAGGGATTGATCTGGTAACATTATGGTTCCATGATTAGAAATATCTGAATAGGATATAATTACTTTTATTAAGGAGTATAGAAACACTTTATATGTGTAAATCAAAACGAAACAGGCAGGAAATACTGGTGGTCCTTCGCTATGCACAAATAGCAGGCTACTATTTTCAGTTAATAGCGTTCTCACAGGCTATCACGAGTGACAGTATCAGATTTTGTTACACTTTCTTAATAAAATGAATGCATAATGATGCCACTTATTTCTTGGGATCAAGATCAGAGTTGCAGGCTCAGGGGTTTTCATAGATTTTTTGTTTTGTGGCAAACAATTTTTAAGTTCACCTATGCATTCAGAGATGCTTGTGTTCATTTAAAAAGGTGGGGTCAAAAAAGAAAGGGAAAAAAAGCTATGGAAGTACCATATTGATTTTAGTGGCACACACTATCAATCACAGACAGCTGGCATACAGATGCACATCTTACTTCTCTTAGTTACCTCTATATATAGGACAACCTTTGACTCAGATCCTAGGCTGGCCAGCTTTCTATTGTGAAACATCTATCTTCAAGCTGGCAGAGGGGACAGGGGTAAGACTGGTTTATGTAGTTGTCCCTGTGCAGCACAAACACATCTTTTACTGAAAAACAGAGGTTTTGTCCCTTCTTTGGGGGCAAAGCTGTATTTTTCTTTATATGTATGAAGTGTTTTCTTTTCCTGGGAACTATTTCCAAAGAGAATCACTTCAAACATGTTATAGAAAAACATTAACTCTTGAGTCTGCCTGATTCCTTCAGGTGAGCAACTCCATGTTTGCCTGATAAAGTGAACACTTTTGTAGGGTCTCATGTCTATACATCTGCACAATCCTTGAAAAGCACGTATCTTGGGGAAATATGAGCTACTTTTTACTCATATGCCCAGTTCCTTTCTGTTTATTTTCTGTAAGAAGGTGACAGAATCGGTATAAAATGTGTAGCTGGATTGTTTGAGCACCTGAGCAGAAGGTTCTTTGTGTATATCCTGGCTTTCTTCCTGTGTGGCTCTTCAACTCTTTTTTACACCTAAGATGGTCTACCACCAACTTCAAGTATTTATGGCCTGATTATAAAACATACTGAAGATTTACTTTTCTCTCTAGCTTCTGTGAGGGCTTAAGAAGTTTTGAAAATTCAAACTCTAGATAGCCTAAGCTGGACAGGAAAAAATTAATGCATGGTAGGTTTTTTGGTTTGGTTTGTGGTGGGTTTTTGCCACAACTGACTTGCCCAAAGTTACAGAGGGAGATGATGTTAAAGACAGTCGGTATTCAAACATTGTCTTAAGAAGGATGTCATAGTTTGAGATCCAGACATCTGGTCATCATTAACCATCGCTGTTCACACATGATGTTTTACTTAGACTGAACCAGGAGGCAGACAGTAATTTATATCCTGTAGTCAGTGGGAAAAAGTCTGGTAAAATGTATAAGTGATCATGAATGGAAGTCACTAGCAGGTTCAGCTGTGGGGTAAGGTCAGTGAGGAGACAGATTTAAGAAAGGAAATCACACCTTAGTGATTTTCCTGGCTTACAATAAGGAAGCTCCACCTAAGCTCGTCAGATGAGAAGTGGGGTTAAGGTACCTTTTCCACAGAATGTCAGGCTGTATATAAAGAGATTTTGCAATATGAACGTTAAGCTTCTTTGTGGTTTTACTTGCTGTTATTTTTTAGGTCTCTCTCTGTAGCATTTTCTGGGAGAAAAAAATTATAGCATTACTTCATTCAATTTCAGTTGGCATTGTGAAATGTTAGATTAATAGCTGTCAGGCAGCCAAATATCACAAGAGTTTGCCTGTGTACTTCCTGAATTTTGCCAAAGATTAAAATGTCATGACTCCCATTACGGACATTGGGTATGTACTGAATTACTCTGTGGACTATACTTTGAAAAGTTTCAGCAACTGAGTATATTTCAGGTGTTCATCTCTTGTACTCAGTATTTCAAACCTTTATGAATTTGCTTCCTGGACTTAGGTTAATAACTCAGGAAAGACCACTAATTTAGCAGACTACTACTTCAGATATTCTATTTTAAGCTTTTGCTCCTTGTATCCATACCTTTATAGTATTTCCTAGTCTTCAAGGAGCTTTCTGAATTTGTACAAAGTTCAAGAAAGTCTATGATACTGCTGCATACTGGGGCAGAAGGATTAAACAGTGAGACTGATCAAGTAATCTTGTGGGATCAAAGGAGATTTTTTTTTTTTAGATGACTGAAATTAAAAGTGTTTTCCAATTCTGGAAAGGT
>NW_008794836.1:5434834-5462145 GCF_000699145.1 Aptenodytes forsteri | reverse complement strand
AGGGTGGGGGAAAGGAAAGCAAATTAAGGTTTTTTTGGTTTTCAGTTCTAAGAAATGTCAGTGTAAGATGTAAAGATCTCCACAAAGTTGTTCTCTACCTAACCCATCTTTTTGCTTCTGTGCACACCTGAATGGCTGTAGGTTACCAGCTGTGCAAATTGGCAGGAGGTGACATCCTTGTATAAGGGAAGGGAAGGGAAGGGAAGGGAAATTGGCAGGAGGTGACATCCTTGTAGAGAGGTTTTTGTTTTGCTTCCTTTCCGGATAAGCAGTTCATGGCTTTCATTGGTTCAGCTAAGCACTGAATAAAGCCTTCAGAATTTGTCCCCATATCCGTTACAGATAGAAAAGACTCAGATGCCTCAGTTTCTGATCAGTGTATGTATTTCAATGGCTTTGTTCATAAACTTTGTCCAAATTCCATCAATACCTAGGCTTTCTGGGAAAATTATGCTTGTGCCTATTCACATTCTCCACACAGACAAAATAGCCATTGAAATCAATGAGCCAAGTAATGGCTTTCCCACCCTTTTCCTTGGGATGTACTAGAAAGCAGTGTTGCAGAATTCCAGGTTTCTCCCTTCCCCCACAAGGTAACCATGTGCCTGAGTTCACTGTCCAGCCACCCCGGCGTATTTTCAAACTGCCCTGAATTTTGTTTCAATTCTCTCTGTTTTCTCTGTTAGTCTGACAGTTGGATAAAATCTCATTGAGCTTGTGGACTTCAGTCATGATAAACATAAGAAGCAATTCTCTTTTCAATGTGTATCTATGCATGCACAGAAACAGCAGAAGCATAGAAGATGCAGACAGCTACAAACAGTCAGAGGATCACTTGCAGAATAAACCCAAGAAAAAAGATCTTTCTGGATATTGTGCTGGTGAAAACCTACCTCTGCAAAAAAAGACCAAAACCAAAAAACAACTCAGCTGTTATTAGATTTCTGATGTGTTCAAGAAAGCCTGGGTTTTAGTATATTTTTGTAAAATCATGTTTCAATTACATGATTATTGTAATTAATGTTGCCTTCTAACAGAAGTAGAAACAAGTAGAAAGACACTGAACATTGATGAACAGCTCATATGAAAAGAACCAAAGGATATTAATATTAAAGACTTTTTGTTTCTGTGCTACTGACCACTTTTAATTTTCATTTTGAGTTTTTGGCTCATTCAGTGTCAAAAAAGTAGCACATTTTTTGTCAAAGAAATCAATACACTTGATGACGAAAATGACGTTAATGAGTCCAGCTTAAGAGTTAACACCAGTAATTTTACTTTGAGCACAACGATTGTCCTCAAAACAGAAGTGATTAATGTGACCTATTAAAAATGAAAGCAAAAACTGATTGGAAAAAAAAGATGATGGAAGTGTCATTTATATAGAAACAAACAAGTAAGATCTCCAAGCAAACCTGATGATATGCTGAGAAAAAAAAAAAAGGTTTTTTATTTTTAGTTTTCATTTTGAAACAGTTTTCTTCTAATCTAGATTCAAACTCAGTACATGACTGTCAAAGCTCTTCATGTGTCTTCATTCTGTATTTCCATTCCTCAGCGTAGCACGAATTTTTACAAGATTAATCTTCAGTATAAAGAACTTGCAAAAGCAGTTTTTTCAAGTAGCAGGGACATATAGGTAAGCCATGGTACTCCATCAGAAACTACTAACTTTCAACATCCTTAACACTGATTAGCTTTAAGGTAATTGAGATCAGTTAATGTCTCACTGGGACAAAAACCTTATTTTTTTTCAAAGTCTATTATCAAAACTTCTACCTGCAGTGAGAACTCTAGGAATTGAATGGGATTCCATTTTATTTTCTGCAGGCTGCTGAACATATTCTTTATAATTTTGAATTTAAACCTCTCTGGGATAGTCTTATGAAAATAGAATGTTTCATTGGCTGCATAAGGGAGTAACAAAGCTGTTCCCCCCTTTCTGGTCAATTATATTGATTGTGATTCTGACATTTTCAAGTGTATTTCTCCATTTACTCCAATTATATTAAGCATGATTGTTAAGATGATTGTCCTGGACTTCAAAAGACGTGCAATGAGCCAGCTCACTTGTAGTTGTGTCAAAGTTAATTAATTTTTCTAAATCTAAAATGACCAGGGATGCATTCTGCTTACTACTTTGAATTAAAATCACTTTTTCACTGCTGTGTTATTCCTAGTTTGTATTGATTTTAGGTTCAAAGAGTATTAACTTCAATCCTAAATTTTCTTTTAACCTGTAGAGAACATGGAGGGATCACAAGCTGTGTTTAGAAATTTCCCCAAGAGGCTCATCCAAAGCTTAACGAAACATTCTCAGTGACTTAATTTCACCTGATGTCCTTGAAGAACCTTCTCTTTTATCCTTCAGGTTCAATTTTTTGGGAATGCATTTATTCAAATGTAAATTATCCCAAACTAAGAGTAGTATTCTTGCAGCTGGAATTATTTTAATTTTTGCAAATGCCCAAAAGCAAAACAACAACAAAAAAGAAAAACAAGTATTTAAAAGTTATTTTCATTAAAAAAAAAAAAAACTGTGGTGGGTTAGCCTTGGCTAACAGCCAAAATCCCACCCAGCTGCTCGCTTACTCCACTCTCTCAGTGGGATGGGGGAGAAAATAGGAAGAACAAGAACGAGAAAACTCGCATGTTGAGGTAAGGACAGGGAGATCACTTATCAATTACCTTTGTGGGCAAAACAGACTCAAACTGAGGAAAATTAAATTAATTTATTGTCAATTAAAATAAATATTTAATTACTGATTCAGGTACTGGTAAACAAAAAGACAAACATTAAAACAACATTTCTCCTCCTCCTTTCCCCAGGGTCAACTTCACTCCTTCTCTCCAGACTCCACTACCTGAGCAATGCAGGGCATACCAGGGGGTCAGAGTCAGCATGCAGCAGTTTCTCTCTGCTGCTCCCTCCTTCTCACATCTTTTCTCTGCTCCAATGTGGGCTTTCCATGGTGGCAGCTCCTTTGGGAGTAGCCATGTGCTATGGCATGGGGTCATCCATGGGCTGCAGTAGATGCCTGGTCCGGTGCCAGGTAGTATCTTTTGCTCCTCCTTCTCCTCCTCTGACCTTGCGTCTCCTGTTTCTCACTCTTTTTGTTCTCTCGTCCTGTCTCTGTCTGGCACTTTCTGCCCCTTCTTATATAAATTCACTCTGAGGTGCTGCCATCGTGGCTGCGGGGCTCAGCCATGCCCTGCAGTGTGTCCATCTGAGCTGCCTGGAACCGGCTGTCTCCTCACAGAGGCCACCGCTTGACACCTGCACCCAGTACAAATTCAAATAAGATATTTAAATCAAAGTTTACCTCTGGGCCAGTTCTTAAAAATTTGGCTTCTATTTTTTTTGCACCTGCAGTTAATTTCAGTCAATAAAATCTGTAGCTGAAGCAGTATGGAGGAACCACTATAGCCAGCCTTCTAGCTTGAAACAGAAGTGTGCTTTCTTGAAAGCAAATTTAGTGATCACCCCAATTTACTGTGCCATGGTTCACACTGTGGCGCAGCCTCAGAGTACACAAACCAGGTTCCTTGTGGCATCACCTCACCCGCAAGGGAGGCCCCAGAGTACCCCCAGCCCATTCCAATCCCAGGAACAGCTCTGGAGTAGGGCTGAGCTGGTCTGAGCACCAGCATGCATGGGCAGGGCATGGGCATGGGCAGGGCATGGACAGGGCATGGGCATGGGCATGGGCATGGGCATGGACACGGGCACAGGCACTGGCACGGGCACATCTGTCAGCACCAACTGCTTTGCTTCCTGCTGAGCTGCACGTCTCGCTAGTGCACAAACAGATGCACTCGCCGAGTGACAAACGCTGGTATTTGGTCCAGGGTTTGTCACACGCCTCAAAGTATTGTGACCAGTGTAATATGATGTCTCTGCTTGATGGACTATATGCAATGAGCTCGGCAGTATCAATCTAAAACCTAGTGAGACAGAAGCCATGTGACCAAAAAAAGATAAAAAAATACAAGTAGGTTTGACGCAGTAATTACCCCTATGATAGCTCTTTCTAGGTAAGGCAAATTGGTGATGACAACGTAGGGAAATTTGCCTCTCTAGTACTGTTTTCTGAATAAAATTTCCCACAGCTGTCAATCAGGCCATTTTACCCTCACACTAAATTAGCACCATTTATTTTAACAGTGTCTTTTGTACAATGCTGAAAGGTGAACTATATTTTAATTCAACCTTGAGAATATTTTCTTGTGTTAAAAGTTCCTATTTTTATGTAGTCTTTATTATTTCTTAACTAAAAGTCTTAGACATATGAGCTTTACTTTCTCAGCCTGGTCCTGATCTGTAGACCATAGCCTAAGAAGTACTTTTTACTCTTTTTACTTTATAATTACAAGTGAATGATAATTTCACTATGATCATAGTCATATATATTTCCTTTTCATTTTACTGTGTAGCTGTAAGGTGTTGTCTGCTTCATATGGCACTTATCGTACTTGGATATTTTGTTTCATTGAAACAGCAAATGCCTTTTAAAATGACTCTTGTGTCTCTCCTGCACTGTCAATAAAATGCTGTAAGACTGAGTGATGCATGGGACCTTGCATAGGCTTGTTAATGCTACAGGTAGTTTTACAAAGAGGCTATGGCAACATAAAGCTCAGTATTTCAAAGGTAATTCTCAGGCAAATGACTTTTCTTCTCAAAATAGGAGCTACAAAATGCAGTGTGCTAAAGCAGGGTACACCAGGAACTGGTCACTGAGTTCAGGGATGATTTTTAATTCCTATCCATCATGAAGGTTTAAATATTCTCATGGAAAGAGAGAGGACTTGGATTTCCATTCCTATTCCAAGGACTTATTTTAGCCAATAATAATCACAGTTACTGCCTGAGACAAAGACTCTACCCCATCTTTCATCTTTCAGTGCCCTGATCCCTTGACTGAAGACTCACACTCCTTAAGAAGCAATGAGAAGCACTTTAGGAAGCTCTTTCAAGAAGCAATATTATGCTCACTGTTCTCCTCCTGCCTGTCCCACATTAAATGAACTGTGTTTGACACAAAACCATCAAAGATGGCAAGGCTTCTGTGTGGCAAGTCAGGCCCTCTCAGACTTGTCTATAGGCTACCATGAAGGATGCTCTGAAAAGTATTGGCCATGTGGGTTCCAGACCTAGAAATGCAACAGAGGCTTCCTGACTCTTTGAGTTTAGAAAGGGACAGCTTTGGAAAAATGAAAACAGAAAGCAAGCACTTACATTATTAGGTTTATCATAGATTAATAACCTTGGATGTGATTTTTTATTATTATTTTAAAATATTTCAGGTTTCCTCACATTTGTTATTTTTTCTTGTGGTAATATCAGGTACTCTGGTCCCATAAAACAAGCTGAAACATTACAATGAGACTTGCACACAATGTGTTTAGCCAAGTGCTTAATTCTTCTGTCTGCCGCTTTCTTCCAGAGCCATCCAAATGCATAGATGGTGGTGTTTATAAGCTTGAAAGTCTCTCAGTGTCTGAGATTTCATCATCTTCATGCACAGATGCAGACCACTTTGACTCACTTGAGCTACTTGGTGAGCTCAGCTCTCCTTTCAGAGACAGAATCTAGCAGTACCATTTGTGTTTCCTAAGGAGTCAATGCCAGGTTCACATCTGGAGCCTGCTGAGCACGCTAGAACTAAGACACACGTAGAGTTTGAAATGGTGGTGGTGTCACCCACCTACCTATTATTGAAGGGTAAGGAAGGACATCCATAGGTCGAAAGTGGTCCACAAGTTGCTCCACCTGGCCACTGCCTTCTCTGAGACAAGAGGAAGAATAGGTGCAGAACTCCCCCTGCGCTCACCCCAGCACATGCAGATAGGCTCCATGCTGGGTACAGCTGGGAAGCATGAGCATCTGCTGGCACAAGGACAAGCAAAACAGATAGTCGCTGATGAAAAAAAGGAGTGAAGCAGGTTGCTACCACTGTGCGGGGAGGTGGATCACCTGCTTGGACAGATGTTTGAAGGTGTGCAGGTGGCCAAGAGGAGCAGCTGTTTGCACCACGTGGGCAGGCAAGTGTCTGTGTTTCTGTGCATGGGGGAAGGATGGGGCATCCTTGTAGGAACGGAGGGGAGAAGAGGCACTTGCAGGGAGGTAAGGCAGGGGCTGCTCTGGAGTCAGCAGGAGAAAGAACTTCCACAAGCACACTTGGCACTAGCTGTAAGTTGGATCACCCTGGACCCTATAACCTATTGGTTACTGTACTGTATAATCTCCATTTCCCAAAGTGTCTGAGCTCTTCATTAAATCTCACCTTAACCACTCTGGCCTCAGCTGAACTTTACATAACTGCATGGGAGACAGGCTTGTAAGATTAAGAAAATTTGGTAGACTCTCAGAGGTATTAAATAAACCTGAAACTACTTTAAATTTGTAACTTAAGAAGGCTTTTCTTTCTGGTCTCTTGGTTAGAAAAAATAGATGTATATGGAAAATTTCATTTGGTTTTTTTTGTGAGCACTCAGATTTCATTCCATACCACTTTATCCACCCTTTATTGAAACTTTTCATCAGACATACAAATTGGATAATGTGAGGCCTCTCTTTAAAAAATGAAAGAAATGAGTGAGCCTTTGCTGGTGAGCAAACCTATTCAATCAGCTTCTGTGTAGAAGCAGTTTTCAACATTAGCAACTGGATACCACCCATTAGCATGACTTAGTGCAGCTGTGAAATGCTGCCAAACTTTTATAATACAATTATTATGTGCAGGCATTGCATAAAATAAAGCAGGGCTGCCACTATAAGCTCTCATTTGTAACAATTCTGTTTTTAAAAGCTGATGAAGAACATCATGCAATTCTGTGGTACAAGGTAGATCTGGGAAAGCTCAGAGTCCCATGAGAATAAATAAAAAAATTGTAGTATGAGACCTCTTATCAAATTAAAAGCCTGTTGCATTTGTGTGTTGGTGCTTGCTTTCCTAAAGAAAAATACCAAAACATTCTTTTCTCTGCAATTAAATAAACATGAATTCCTGATATTTGCATGTCACAAATCAGGCTGCAGAAACTTATTATAGTGCTAAACCTATTATAGCGCTCATGACCATTCAGAAAAAAATAGTTCATAAAAGTTTGTTGATTTAAATAAGATAAACTTTTTATTAGTTTAATTCTCTAAGCAAGGAGGAAAAAAACAGATATGGTGTCTTTTAAATAATGGTGGGGTTTTTTCTACAAATCTAGGAGACCATAGACTGTCCCTGTAAACAGATGGTTCAGAAGAAACTCACCTGATTATGACTTTAAATAAAGACCTGTGAATCCAGCCAGGACCTCAGAAAGGATCCTTAAGACTACTGAATTGTGTTAGACCACAAGACCTTTACAATCCATGTCACTCAAAAATCTCAGGCAAGGACTCAGCTATGCAACGCTAACATTTAAATATATGTACTTATTTCCCACACACTAATGTAATAACGAAAGGTATATTGCTTCCTCGCCTGTTAGCTCATTTAAGGTTTTATACTTTGTGGCCATATTTTGGAAGCTTTGCTCAGGGCAGACCCCTGCTGCTGCAAACAAATCTTTATCTGTAACCAGCTAAGTGGAGTTTTAGCAGCTTTGTTCCCCCTCTCATCATTTTCTAACTCTTTCCTTGTAGACCTTGGCTCTTTCACCATTCACTTAACTACCAAATATCACTTGCAAAGACAGATGAACTAATAAAAAAAGTTCATTCAGTACATTCTTTTCAGTCAAGTCATAATATTTCTCTTTTTTGCTTTTGATTTTCTTCCCTTTTTTTGATCCCTACTAAATAACACTGCTAGCTAAAGTTTGTATCATGCAATTCTATGATTTTATCACTCATTAGTCTGGTACTTAAAGCATTCCCCTTTCAGGACAGCATTTTATCTCACTGAAACCTTTCACTTCTTTACTGAAGAAGTTATTCACAGGATTCTGTTTGCACTACCCTCATGTGTTAAGAGGTAGAGACGTGAGGAATCAGTCATCTCGTGTTGAAGCATCACATCCTGTAACTTACATTTTGCTATTAACTCGTTACACTGCGTTTCTATCCTCGCTATAGGATGAGCAGGATCACTTCTGGTGATGTTAGGCCTTACAAATTCTTAGCTGACCCAGTTAATTTTAAGGACAGAAGATAGGTATCTCCAGAGGTCAAAAACTGGATAGGTTATTTGCTAGGTCCAAGACTTTTCTGGAGCACTGCTATATTCTTGTAAAAAGACCACACAATTTTTAACTGAAAAACAAAGGTGCTGGCTATGGAGCTTTTTCTACGGTCAGTTTGTCAAAAAGGCTCTGCGTTCTTTGGGCAAACCCACATCATTAAGCAGATGTGATCTCATAGTTTGCTGCCACCAAAAGGTAGAGGTCCTTTTCCATCTCCTCCCTGAGGCTGTGGAGTCCTGCCAGTTAACTTTTTCCACTTATGGACCACTGCGTGAGCCATTTTAACTCACTAAACAACTGGAATAGGATGTGGATTGATTTCTGCTGGATTAGTGAGCTCCAACAAGGAAGGAAGCACAATGACCTGGGCAAGGGCAGAGGATATTTAATGGCCTTATTTGTTAGGTGAAAGAAGAAACTGGAGTTGAAGCAAGCTCAGATTGGCTCAGGATCTTTCACAATTGTTTGCGAAACAATTGAGGTGCTATTTTTCTCCTTAATCTGCTCAAAAAAACCCAAGATGACAAAAAACCTTGGAAATTTACAACTAGGTTCTTGGGCTTTAATTCTATGTAAGGAGTCCTGAAGCACAAATTCTTTCCTGTGTTTGAGCAGAATTAAAATGAGATGCAGAAAAAGGGAGGATTGCCATGGAGTTATACATACTGTCTCATCACCTTCACCTGGTTGTACTTATTTTCCCATTTGAAGTCCATAACTATATGAGTTCTGTAAAGGTCAATTACTATGATAATTTTTCTATTTTAATTAGCTTTGGTTTGCATATTTGCATTTTTGTGAAATTTTACTATAATTGTTTCCTGCAATCTGGCAACTTCTCATCACCCCAGCTGCACAGAGTTGCTGGAGAGTCAAATCTGACAGGAAACCTGGGAGTTAATTTTGTCTATAGGGGATCCTAAGTTGCCATAGAGATGGTGAGAGTCCTGGCCCTTAAATTTGAAAGAAAACCCCCAGGAAAATGGTATGAGCCCAAGGAACTGTGTTGTTCCAATGATCCCTAAAAGCTGGAATGGTCCCATGGGCCAAGGGCAGCCAGGTGCATCTTAGAACATGTCAGGAAATACTGATAGAAGGTGTTGAATCACAACCTTTGATGGCCTCAGTTTCTGGGAATTGCAATAGTGGATAAAAATCAGCTGGCCTTCAGACACTCAGAGACTAGCCTTCTCTAGCCATAGAGGAAATGTGATGCAGCTAAATCTCAGCAGAAACAAACTTTAGAAATTCTTGCTGTAAGCTCCAGGTTTACTGGAATTCTGATGCATGGAATTTTGATTAGAAGATATAGTCATTGTTATTCCTTTTTAATTGTTATTCCTTTTTAACTGTCCTTTTTTATTACTTTCCAAACTTTGATTCATAAAGCATGTTTCTGGTCATACCATTTGCCAACTGGGTTTGTGTCCATCAAAATAAAATGATGGGGGGTTATGTTGTATGTATACCGCAGTTCAAGGAAAATCAAAATTGTAACTGAATACTGAGAATTTGGACCCTCAGAAAAACTTTGTCACAGAATTTTGAAAAAAGACCTTTATGTAGTCTGCATATATTCTGCTGTCTGTGTAGAATTAACATTTAGTTACATAAAATATATTTGTTTAACTACTTGCTAGTTATAGGGGAAGATCTATACATTTTGCCATGGTTAAAGCTATATTTGACTTAAATTTTCTTTTGGCAAACAACAGAGTAAGATCAGCTTACAAACTGTTCTCTCCAAGGTGACGATTTGGGGAACATTCTTTACCCCAGCAATCTCTTTCTCCACATCCATGGGCACAACCTACTTTTAAAAATTCAGATTAGTGGTCTACCATAGATGTTTGATAGACCATACCATAGACCAAGATGCGCCTTTGATTTTTCCATTTGCTCTCAGGCTGTTTGCTTATCTAAGTGGACTTTAAATTAGAAAACGCACCTGATTTCTCCCAATTTCTATTTGGGAGATGTCTAGCATTTCTTAAATGGTGATTTTAATGTACACTTAGTACTTGGGGGACTTCCTAAATTCTAATGATTTGTAACTTGCTGTAGACTCAACCTTGAGAAACTTTATTTCAAACTACAAGGGTGGTATAATGATCACATAGGCAAATACAAATAGTAGAAATCAACAGGCCAAACACTGTTTTGTCATGTAAGTCAGCCAGCTCAGAATACACGCTTTGGGATCAATACATTTATTCTGGATTTACTGCTTTTTCCATGGCTAGCCTGATGCAAAGGTCTAGGCTTGGGATTTCTTAGAGTTTATATGTATTGTATCACTTGCCATACAATGAAGTTTAGGCATCACTTCATAAAGATTCAGAGCAAAAATCAGAACAGGTAAATCAACCCTCTAAATATTTAAGAAGAAAGCTATCAGTAAATACTCTACCTGAATAGATTGAGAGGGAAACAATGGCAAAACTGCAAAAAGAATGGTATCCACAACTAATTCTTTAATACTCATTTGTAATACAGATTTTGTTTATAGTTAGGATAATTTAAGAGAAGAAAACAAAAAGTTATCTATTCAACGAAAGAAATATCAGACTTGATAGCTCACCCTTTCATAATACATACTAAGTTGCAAGTGTAAAGGTTTTCAGACAATATTATCAGAAACCAAATTAAGAAAAACTGAGTTCTAGACCAATATAGATTGCGTTTGCAGAAGATAAGATTTAACTGATTAGAAATGCAGTTAAAACATAGTTATAGAACAATGATAAACTCAGGAGAACAAAAACCAGTCTCCATTAAATGGGGAAGTGCTACATGATATAGATAAAGATTTGAAAGTTAAAATCATGAATCAAAAACTAAACAGGCCTTGGAGTTGTCAATGCTTGAGTAGAAGAGCTCTAAGAAAAGCCTATTTGCTGCAGGAAGTTGTTTGAATCAGTGACCCTCTGAGTTAGCACTGGAACAATATTGCAGCACTGGGTTAGGGAGGAAGCCATGGAGCCGTGATTTGTCAGCATTCAGAGACGTTATTGAAAATACCATTGATTTGTGTGTTGGTTTTTTTTTCCTCAGCAGCCAAGTGTGTTAATTCTGCTTCCCTGGATAATTTCAAATAGCTAGATAAATTATATGATTCGTTTTATCCTGAAATGATAGATTTTTCTGCCTTGTTTCAGAATTGTTACTGCAAAGTCAGATCAAGTTAGGCAAACTGATTTTATCATTCTGTTAGGAAACATTTTCTTACTTTTTCTGCATAAGGCAAAGCAAAGATTTTCTAAAGCCATATTTTTTTAAAAAAGAATATATATTATTTGGAAAACCCTAGCATTCTCATGATTTGGAACTGGAATTTGAAGTTAGATACATAGAGTGGCCATTGTCAAAGATCTGCCTTTTGCCATCCCTGTAAAAGTCTACTCAAACTTCTTAAATCTTTGGGAAATCACTGTTTGCGCATGCTTGGTAGTGATTTGTTAAATCTTTTAAGAGTTATATATTCCCAAAGGATACCATCTGCGCTGGCAGTGCACCAGCCAGGGCTGAGAATGACTTTCTCTGCAATTGTCTTCTAACATGCCTCAGGCCATGCCTGGTCCAGCAGCGGCACTGAAAACTGAGAGTCTGTCGCCCTAGTGCTCTCAGTGACATCCTACAAAGGACTCAAGGGGGATGTAGGAAGAAACCTCCCAGATTCAAACACACAGGAGATAAAGTCTAGCGTAGTATGAGAGGAAGGATTCCAGGGTAAAGCATGGAAAGACAGAGACTGGAATGGCAGCCTGGGGTGAAAAGACCTGTGGTTCTTAGGGTGTAATGGGAGAAGAGCATGGGCCTGTAAGGTTAGTGATAGTGGGACAAGAAGTCTGAGTGATGAGGGCAGTGAGATGTGATAAAGGTCTCGAAGGAAAAGTCTAATACTGGAGGCTACAAAGTGTGTGTGGAAAGGGAGAGCAAGAGAGAAACTGAATGAGGAAACAGAGATGGAAACTGCGTATGACTTATGAAACAAGCTTATTGTGTGACCTCGAGGTCATGTAACTTCCACACACTGAATCAGTTCCTGCAGTTTTAATGAAGTCTAGACTGGAGGGGGAAGCCATAAGCACCAACTCTAATCTTAGCCTCTTTGTTTCTGAGCCTGGCACTCTAATCCCATTGGGATATCTGCCCCATCATTTAGACAGATCTGCCTTTCTTCCCCTAGGACCTCCCCTCAGAGCTTAGCCTACCTCTTTCCTGGCCCTGAATGATTCATCCTCCCCAGGAATTTTTCTCCTTTTTGTCCATAAATATCCCAACAGACCTGGCTCCAAGTTAGATGTTTCTTTCATCTCACAACCTTTACACTCATTCTCCTTATCTATGAAGACACCGCTAACGCTGGCACAGGCAACACTTGAACATCCATCCACCTCCTGACAGCCTTATATTCAAACCCATCTATTTTGCTGTTGACCAGAGAACTCAAGTGCACAAAAGACTCCACAACTATGAGAAAGTGATCACTAGCAAATGCACCCAAATTTTTCTTAAAGGCACACAAAAAAAATGTTCCTTTAAAGAGTGGCAGAAGGAGCCGCTATAGTTGCTTAGTTAGACAGTCTATTTAAAGCAGCTTCCAGAATTTCAGCATACAATTCCTACTGACCATAAGTTCTGACTCAGGTAGCATACCCCCTTTAGAAAGACAGACAGATGAACAAACCAATGGCAATTTTTTTTCTTGTTTCTTTTTTTTTTTCCCTTTTTTTTTTTTGTCTGAGGAGAAGGGAAAATACATGGAGAAAGAGGCAAAAATTCTGGACAGCTATGGCTGATTAGGCAAGGAGTACAAATAATAAGACATAGAAATTGGAATCCCATTCCTCGCTTTTGAGCATAACTGAGCAAGCCCACCGATTTATCTATGCTTTTTTTCCTCCAGCAGTATTGTTCTGTCTGTCTTCATTTAGCTGTGTGGAAAGCAGAGACATATTTGGGGTGTGTGTTTGGAGGCATTCGTAAGAAGATATCTTGCATATGACCAAACCAAAACCCACTCCCAGCCTGTGGTGCCAACCTCTCCCTGCTTGTATTGCCTGGGATCTGAGAAAGCTTTTAGCAGCAAACTTTGAAAACATTTCCGTCAACTACATGGAAGTGAATGCAAAATCACTTCTGATAAGCTTGCAGAAGAGGTGAAGGCTGATGGCATGGGAAAAAAAAGATGACTGCAGGAGCTACTCTACTTGGCAAATGGGTACCCTTCAATCAAAATGTGTTTCATTCTGTCTCACCAAATGCCAGATAACAGACTGAGAAATACAAGTGAAGCCTAGAGAATGGAGTAGTTTGTCCTGGAAAGCAGTGACTCTGAAAGGAATTTAGGGGTCACAGTAGATATATGACTCCAAAAGCCTTTATGTGGTGCTGTGGGAAAAGGGTTAATGCCATCCATGGATACATAAACACAGGAGGAGAGGGAGGTGAGCTTACCTCTGTGTGATTGTTATTGCAATACTCTGTGCTGTTCTGGTGTCCATATTTTTAAAGGATGTTGGTGAAGGTGCTAAAAAGAGACATAAAAATTATTTAATGGCTGGAGACTTAATGACTTACAGTGAGAAATTTAAAGCACTCATTTTGTTAAGCTTATAAAAAGGAAGATTGAAAGGTGATTTGATAATGGTTTATAACCACATGCATAGGGAAAAAACACCAAGGAACAAAGGATTTTTTAATCTACTGGGGAAAAAAAGAAGTATAGAAAGAATTGATGACTAAAAGCTGAAACTGATAATTAAAAATACGGTACATATTTTTAGCTGGAAAGGTAAAAATTGATGAAAAGTAGCAGGGGAAATGCTGACCACCCCTTGCTGACCACCTCTTGCTGACTTTAGATCAAGACTGGAGTCCCCTTCAAAGTTGGGCTGTAACTGAAGAAAATATTTTTAATTATGTTAATGTAAGGGGAAAATGAGAAAGAAAAATTATGGTCCCCCTCAACTTCCAATATTATTTTCTTTTTAAATCAGTATGGCATGGGCAACAAATTGCTGTATTACTTGGCAGCTTGCTTGAGCCTCAGGATCATAGGTCTCCAGTGAGTGGGACAATGCAGAGGGTATAATGTTAACATCCAAATCAACTGGCTAGAGACATGAACTGAGCTCTGAAGGAAAAAGTGGGTAAGACAATGATTTGTACAGGTAGGCTGACAACTATCAGGCAAAGATATTGGACATAGACTGAATATTAGAAAAAGTTCAGCATCACGTTTGTAGGACTTGCCAGAAGATATACAGCAAACATCATCTCCTTTCCCAGCATTTATTTTGAACAACTTTGACCCCGGCTGTGTAAAAGACAAGAGCCTTTTTGGTATTTAGACCATATTCAGACTGAGCATTCCCTTCTGGAGTTCATGAAGTGAAAGAACACTGAGCTAAAATGTCAGGAAAAAAATTCTCAATAGAAAACTCCTTAAACTTTGAAAATAATTCCAGGGGTTTTAGTCTGAGTTTGATTTTTGTTTGTTTGTTTGCTTGTTTTCACCTTTCCCTTTTTGCTTCCTTTCTGCCCTTACTTTTCTGGGTATTTCTGTATGTCCTACACAAGGAAGCCAGGCTGGAATAGCTCTCTGACAGGGGTCTGCTCTTGTTACAGCTCCTGTCCCCCACGCTGTCTGCACTGATTGACCGCACTTCACCTTTCTGTTGAGACAGGAGGAGACCCTGGTCCTTGTTATTCTCCTTTAAGAGTGAGCAAATAATTCATAATGAATTGCTGATTTGGTTAATTTCACTCCCTCCTCACTGTTTGTGAGTTATTTATGATTCTCATAAATACACTGGCTGAATAATTCCTATTAACAATTCTGGTCTGCATCTCATTTCAAAGCACTTCACTGCAAGTCTTCAATGTGTGACATTTGAGCTGTGTTATCTAGTTTAAAGTAAGGATTTCTGGTATACTTTTCCATCAGACGACTGAATTCCTGGGATTCACTTTTCTTAACAGCTTAGGATAGTCTATCAAAGAAAAGCAAGACTCCTTCTTCTGTCACACACACTGTGTGATCTCTGACAACTATCGTCACCTTTCTCTGCCCTAGGTGTAAATTGAAGACAACACTTTACTACTCACCTTTCAAGCATGTATTTCTGTAATAAAGTAATGTCCTGTTTATAAGCAGTATGTTAAATGAAGCTTTTTCTGGTCTGGAAAATGATACCAGCTCTTTTTTTTTTCCTTTTTGGCTTTCTGAGTTCCTCCATATTCCTGATGTTTCCTTGCATCTTCAGGTCCTTTCTCACCTGGCACTAGAGGAGGTGCTGCCTCCTTGCCCATTCCTTCGTTGTAGTCATGGTTGCTTTCCAGTGCAGGGAAACTACTTGAGCAACAAGCAGGGACAGAATCTAAACAAATTACATTAAATCCTGCCTGTAACATATTCCTCCAACAAGAAAAAAAAGTGACTTAGTGGTTTCTGAACCTTGGGCCAGATTTTACTATGTGAGGGGCTCTGTGTAGTGCATTTATAGTGGCCACAGTGTCACTAGTCATGTAGCACTGATACTCAGGGCAACTGCAAGCCTAAGGAAGTTGAGTTGTAATAGCTCCTCTCATGAACTTGGTAAATAGACAACCACCGTATTTCTTTGCTGTTCTTCAGCCTGCAAGGAAAATGTGAGCCTGGAAAAAAAGAGCAGCAAGAGAATTTATTCTTATAAGTTTGTCCTCCAGATTCATTACAGTAATCCCATGGTTCATTCTTGCCATAATTTAGGCTTTGTAAGTACAAGTTGTACTTGATGGTTTCTCTTTTACAGTTCTTGTTTTTCTTCTTAAACATCACCTGCTAACATTGCCAGTGGGAGGGAAGACAAATATGTGTCAGACTCAAGGTGATACATATGATTTGTATAAAGGTGGAAAAGAGCAAGAAAATTAATTGCGTATTCATTGGTGCTAAACATCTAGGTAATAAGCACAAAGAACTGGAAATTCTCCTCATAGGGAAGTAATCTGGCCTGACTTGCTATGCCCAAAGCCAGTGAGAAGGGTTGTATTGTCGGAATGTGAAAAAAAAAAAAGAAATGACTGGCCATAATGTTTTTAGGAAGGACAAGGCAGGGAGAATGGTATTTGTTAATAAACATTGTTATCTCTCATTCAGAACTGGAAAGTCATGAACATACGTAAATCAGTGCACAGTCTAGCAAGGTGAGGGGTGGCTGTTTGTTACAGATCAAAATTAAACTAGCAAAGAGGATGAGCTACACATTTAGCAGTTGTCTGAACAGAAGCAAATGATGTTACAAATGAAACTGTAGTGGGGTGAGCATGAATAGTTATTGCAGACAATTTAAGATAGTTTCTTTACATAAAACTACTGCATTAACATTAACTAACTTCCTGGTCGTCATGACAATGGACAAAGGTGAATTGATCCTTAAACTGAAATTACAGTAGTTGCCCAAACCCTGCCCAGTCATACCCTGATAACATTCAATAAGCATGAACAGAGGCCTTATTTTTAGACTTTCATACTTAAATTTGACGACTGAATTATCCAAGTCTTAAGAACATTATATGTAAGGATGGGGAGGAAAAATAAAGAAAAGAAGAAAACCTCAACAAATGAAAGTAGGGAATACATTTCAGATGTTTGCCAGTAGTTAGAAAGCTAGCTCTGGCTCAAAGCACATTGTGGTCAAATGATATGCCTTGAAAACTCACAGCAGTTAAATAAGGAGATGGGAGAGTAGTACAGCGGCAAACTTGGTGTCTGACACAACTGAGTATTCAGTTGCTCAGATTAGCATGTAGTCCCCATTGCAAGAGTGACCAGTAGAAATACGTGACAGGATATTCACCTTTGAAAATGTGATCCAGATTCGGAGGTTTAGGATATACAGCCATTTCATTCAGTTAAATGAAGACTCTCTCATGTAAACTCTGTACACCATGGCTTTAGAAGTGGACTTCATAACCATGGTCCTTGTGCCTGTTAATCACTGACACTCCAGACGGATTACAAAGGCTTCTCACAAAGCAGATTTTAGTTTTAGTAGCTTCTCTGCAAAGATATGGACCTACTCTAAGGGATACTGGTATTCAAATGAGAATTTAATAATTTGTCACTCTTCTTATATTTATTAAAGGCAGTATTTATAGCATGAGCTATTAGTAAGTTATAAGGACCTTCTTGTTATTAAAGTGATTTAGTTTCCATTGCTTTTTATACCAACTTTTAACTTTCTTCCTCATAACTCAGATAATAACCTACATATTATTGTATTAATACATAATGTGCTATTATATTATTATTGCTATCCTCTCTGGAGGTTCTGTGTATTAATAAATATTTTGGACCATGGCAGATATCGCTGAGCTGTTTCCAGTGAAGAGAAAATCTGCTAAAATGAATAATCCTTCTAAATGTACAGTTTGAACACACTCAGTAGAGACACATGAGATTTTAGCTGCTAAAATACCCTAGGTCTAGTATAAATGCTCTGAATTGTCTTCTGGAGGATTCTCTCATTTGTTATCTCTCTCTTTCTGTTGACTACAAGAGGCAGCCTAGTCAAACTGCCCTAGAACTTGATGTCTGAAAGATGTTTTTGCTAAGTTGTTTTTTTTTTCCCTTAAACCATGGAAAAGTTGCAATAAAAACCATTTAAAACCATTATTAAGGTTGTAGGATGAAACACTTAAAAGTTAGAAAATAATAATATTAAAATTTCTGGCATAAATTATATGACAGTCACATTTTTCTTTTTTTCCTATGAATTCTGTTTGCTATAGTGTTCACATAATGAACTATTCAAGATCTCCTTTATCATTATTGCCCAATACATGTCTCTAGGATTTATTTACTGCACTCTGTCCAATCCTTCTCTGAAATCAGAAATATTAATTGCCCTGTGGATTTTTCTGATTTGATAATTGCTATAGCATCTGAGTACTTCATAAACCATACCATAACACCTCTTTACAGCTGGAAAAAACATCAGCATTCAGAGAATAAGATTAAGTATTCTCTAATCTTAGAATCCCCAAATTATGCCTTATTCTTTGGAGGGCATTGTATTATCTACAAAATCAGTTGCACCACGCACAGATATGCCTGAGTCTTCTCAGTACCATCAGTGGTGCTTATGTACCTCTGCTCTGTCACCTCCCAGAATTAATCTCTCCATGTCAGATTTAGGTCAGTTTAATGCTACTGAGAAATAGTTACACTCTTACAGTGCTCAGAAAATGAAGTCATATGCAAATGAATGGGAATCATACTGCAGTGAAACTCTTCAGACAAAATTTATTAGTCTCTGGCACATCAATCAATGGCTGTGCATAAAAGATACATATCAGACTAATCCTGCATCTTTCATAAAGCATAAAATTTACAGTACCTATAATATCCTTATGCATAAACAAATGTGAATTGCCAGTGTTTGCAGTTATATAGAAAATGGCCTGCTCTTATAATTATTAAAGCAAATGTATAAACCCTGGATGACAGAAAACACAGTTTTACTGCTATTAAGAGACAATTTAATGTATGAAATCACATTAGCATGTTCAAAAGATGGCTTTCAATCATTCACATGAACATTACAAACCTGTTCTATGGAACTTCAAAAGGAGGATGGGTGATTTTTCAGAGATAAACCTTTATGAGTAGATTACTTGCACATTGCATGTAGAGCAGAACAGCTATCTGCTGTCCTGAGAAACCATCAAATATACAAACTTCCTTCATATACCAAGGAGTGAAACTACTTATATAGATCTGATACAAAAATTTTGTTTGGGACTAAAGCCAATTTCCAGATCTCATTACTTAATATTAATTAGATGTTTCTTTCTCTCCTACTTCAGGGGCTGGGAGGCAGGCAGGAGAGGGAGGTGAAGGAGTTTTGTTCATGGGGCCCCTCACATACTCTGTGACAGAATGGGAGAGGACTTAGACTCCCAGCTTCCTCGGCCTGCGTGAGCTCAAACCAGTGACCAGGCTGGTATCCTAACATCCAAACCACTGGATACCTGGAGGGGAGAGTGCAGACACATTGAGTACAGACCTGTCGGAAAACGTCTGGGTTTATATGCCCGAATTTATATTTCCTCTGTAGACCTGGTCTTTCTTCTGATGCCTCTCCCACAGCAGCAGCCATCTCCCTGGGTCTTTCCCAAGAAGACTTCATCCTCTCTTTGAGGATGAAGTGTGTGGACATTTTTAAATGTTTTGAAATGTTTAGAAAACTTCCCTGACCGATTCTCTTTTTCCACTTGCCTTCCTGCCATATAGCTCCATGACAATTTAGACTATTCCAGTTGGTACAATAGCTACAGTTTTTGACATAACTCTAAGGCTGATGTCTGCTTTTTGGAGATGTACTTCCAAGTCCAGAAATAATAACAGCAGGAAAACTTACTTCCAATAGTATAGACCTGATCCTGAATTTTGAGGATTACCTGGCTGTATATTTTTACTAGAATGTTGCTTCTGTATAGAAGTGCCACATTTTCTTGGTACAAGAGAACCTGCATCAAATTCATAGGAAGGTATCCAAAAGGTAAAGGTGGAAAAACAGAGACCTTCTATAATTTAAACATATTTTATAGTGTCTTTTGTGTAAAGAGTTTGCCTTTTTCATTATGGATTATTTAATGTCTGCCAAAAGTCAAGAACCAGTTGTGCTGTAAGCTATATTTCTGACTACCTGATAAATATGAAATCCAGTTTCATTTATGAGAGGACAGGTAAGTTTGAGACCTTGATATAGAAGATACATGAATGACCAAGGTCAAAAACCATAATAGACTTTTGTGTTTAGAGCTTAAAAAATAACTCATAATCAGTAGAGAGAGGAGAGAAAATGGAGGTCAAACACTGGTAGAAAGATTGAAGCAGCAAGTGCAGATGTTATTCAAAATGACAAAGTAAATATTATTTCAGTGAATGGCACATTCACATTTTTTTTTTCCTGCTTCCATTTGTGATATGCAATAAAACATTACCAGCCTGAACTGGAACTGCTTATCTGCTAAGAAAAATGAGGGAAAGTTGTGCATATAGGACTCATGCACACACAAACTGGGAGGGAAATCTCGTTTGTGTAGATAGGCGTGTATGTATATATATTATTAGATTGGAAAATAGCACCCAAGCTCAGTTTTCATTGTTGCATAAACATGGCTGAATTTCAACTTTCATTTTCTACTAGAATTATTATCTATATCTCCACCCATGAAAAAATTAAAATTCTTTCCAAATAATTAAAACCAACCTCTGTCTTTCAGCGCTAGGGGCTTCCATAGTTTCATACTCTCTGAGCTTTGATTAATAAGTCTTTAGCTGAAAGAAAATTTTATTAGGAGGGGACTCCAGGGACTGTTTTCTGAAATTTTTTAGTGGTGTAAGATGGTATAGTTTAGAATTCAATTATGTGCATGAAAGAAGAGATGCATTTCTTACCAAAGAAAATGGAGTTGAGTACTCGTTAGAATTCTTTATCATTTGTTTTCTTGAACCATACATTAAACAAAGAGATTCGAATCTGTAGGAAGCCATTCGCAATCAGCAGCTAGTGTCCATATCAAGATGCATGTTTATGATCCATGGGACAAGGCAAGATCTCAGGAGAAAGACAAAGCCTCAAGCTGAAGTCTAACAGAAATAGGCTATGGAAAGAGCAAGGTGGAGCAACATAGAGCAAAACCTATTTTCAGTCAGAAAAAAATATGAAAAGATAAAGGATTTCTGAAGTGTTGGCTGGGTTGCAGACAGATACACACAAGGATAAAGTGGTGCAGAAAAGAAAATAGACACCAAGACATTGTCTCTTTAATGAAGAATTTATTTGTCAACCCATTAGCTTTTGCTCAAAGCAGAGCACTGGGCAAGAGAGGAATATGAAAAAAATAGAACTAATACACCCACCTGGCCATATTCCATAGGGACTGACAAAGCTGGAGGAGCATTTAAAAATAATTAAAAAAAAAAAAAATTACAACTTCAATGGAGAATAGAGAATAGGGTAATAGGGCTCACTAACCATGTGTATATCATCCAGCTGCATGGTTGATAACTCCATACAGAATGTGCTCAACAAAATATTTGTAAAGTGAGCCTGGTCATTTATGCTTAAACAGCATGAGAGAAAGTTTTAGAATTTATGTAATGTCAAAAGTTATTGCCTTTTATTGGCATATTACCTTATACCTTCTGGTTGAGATCTAGCACGAACATTAATTCCAAACACATAAATTGTATGTGACAACTTCCAACAATAGAAAGAAAAACTGTGCTACCTTATGAATGGCAGTCTAGTCTCATCAAATTCTTGGTCACATAATGCAGAAAAAATTCCAACACATTACAGACCTGAATTATAAAATGAGTAATATCGTTACTGTGCAAGTCCATCTACATGAACCAAAGGATTTCTTAACCAAAGATCAGAATAAAGAAATTAATCAATAAAATATTAAATGAGGAGAAGGATATGAGTTATTTTGCCTGCCCTCAGTGCTTTAAACAGCAGATTCAAATCATATATGATCATCGTGCAAGACTGATATAATTGGATTCAGCACTTTTTTTTTTTTTATCCAACATGCTAGAAGGCTAAGACAAAAATCTGCCCAAAATTTACTAACTTTAGTAAAATAATATCCTTCTTTGAGCTTAAAATATGGAGTGCATTATGGACCAGTATGACTTCTGGGATCACTGTACTGTTGATACTTTTATAAATAAGGAAAATCAGAGAGTACTAAAACTTGGGCAAAAAGGAGCCCAGTTTAGACAAGCACAGAGCAGTCGGTTCCAACAAGCTATGGCGGGGCAGCTGACATCAAAATGAACCAAAACATTTAGGGACTACTGGATCATCAGCTCTTAAAGCTGTCCTGGAGCTTATGAAAAGCAGCTTGTATAATCAGTGAATATATACTGCTTAGCAATGGATTCAAGTGTACAGAAATGTACAGGCTATCAACTGTAAATTAATGATAGGACATACAAAAATGTGCAAAATTATTTTAGTGATTACTTGTATGGAGAAGGAAATGATGATGACATTTGAAATGCACACGTAGTTTCTTTTGACTGCTCTCCAACTTATCCAAAACATCTTCAGTATACTTGCCAGAGGAAAACTATTGTGTTATTGTGTTATTTCTGACTGGCATATTTAAACAATAATTTTCTCTCCTAAATTACATAAGTATATAAGGCTAAAGTATAATGCAAAAATGTATTTCTTAACAGAAGGGAGAGTATCATCAATAAGAACATCACAATCCATACTCTCAGTGAAGTTAGATCCAAATAGAATAATAGAATAATTCAGGTTGCAAGGTTCAGATTCAGAAGTCACCGGGTCCTACTCCACCACTTGAAGCAAGGTCGTCTTCAACAAATAGTTAATTACAGTTTTGGAGACAAGGGCTCCCTAAGATAGCTCTGTATTCAATGGTAAGAAAAAGAGAGTGAGAGTGCAAGACAGAGAGAGAGGATCCTTCTTTGGGTCAAAATAGGGCTTGCTTTTATTTATTCTGACCTGTCCCTGGAAGGTCTTTTGTAAATTGGAGAGTTTAGCCTCTTAATGACTAAAACTAATCTTCGTGAATATGCCCTCATATTCATAATCTGTCAAGTACTTCAGAAAAAAATAGTTTTCAAATGATTCATTGTTCTTACCTTTGTACAAAGAAGTTTTATTTTTCTCTTTCTAAAATAAATAATGGGGTTTTTTTAATAAAGATTACTGTCATATGGCTAATTTCATGCCCCTAAGCTCCAAATTGGAGAATATGCTAACATTCAAGTAAAGGCAATGAAAGGAAGTCTATGGCCTCTGTTATTTTTGTAAGACTGCACCTGGACAGTAGTGCCATGTACCAGGAATGACAGGGAAGGTGGGTCAAGTGGGAAAAGCAAGCTGGTATGGATATTATAGGCTACGATGTTGATGACAGGTATGGTTACAGCATTTCCAGTGGGATTTACGGTAGCTGTAATCCAGAAGATGTAAAAATTCTTGAGGGATTCTAATGGAAATCACACAGCTAATTCCTTCCAAACAGAGAAACTCAGAAAACATAACCCTAAGAACAGATTCAATTACTACTTTTAAGTATCTCTTATTGCTGTGCATTTTTTCACATCTCTGGACAACAATATTAATGCTGTTCCCCTGACCCACACTTTGTAGTGCACCATTAACCTTCTCGTATCCTACGAATTTGATACCTTGCTCCCCGGTGGAGTGCAGAGCACACACATGTGTACATGTACATACAGACACACACAGACACACACAGACACACACACACACACACTGTTACAAGACTGTTCTTACAATGTTGGCAAAGGTTAAAATTAAGTTTTAGCATAGGTGTACACAGATTGCAGTCAATATGCTACCATCAAGTACACAAAGTGCATTTATGAATCTTTGGTGTTCAAATTAATTTCAGGCTACGCTACACGCTCTTGCATCTACCAGTCTCTTATGTACCTGGGTTTTAATTGTTTCTCTCTTTGACATAATGAATGCCAGAATGTAACCCTGAAGCACTCATTTTGCATCATAAATCACAGTATCTGTTTAAAAGGGAAGGATAATTACAACAAAATAACAGTTCAAAACTGCTTGGAATTTACTTCTTACCTTTGACAAATAATGGAGAAAATAATTGCCTAAAGACAATGTACAACATTAATTTAGATGACTTGTTATGCACACATAGTGTATTCTGTGAAAACAACCTTCTTTCCAAAAAAAAACCCAACCACCAAACCCGAGTACCCTTCAAGCTCCTGACAAATTAATTTGTTCAGCACAAAACACTGCACATTTGTAATTCCTTGTCTGTTTCTTAAAAACCTGTGTGTCACATCTCTTCTGCCCTCTCTATATATGTGTGTTGTAGTTTATTTTAAAGAATGCTTCATTTTATCAACCTGCTTTCTTATTTCTCCTCTTATCTTTCATAAGAGTTGTCTTTCCCTGGCTTTTTTCCTTTTTACCTCTTGTAGTTTTGATGGAAATACGATAAGATGCCATGGTTATATGAGCCACTGTGTTCTGGTACTGTTCTGTTTGTTTACTCTCTTTCTGGTGTGGAATCTGTCTTTCCAGATTCTGCTGCTTTTGCTGAAAGTTGCTTGAGGTCAGATAAAGTTATACTCGAAGATATGATGATCTCTTATAATTGCTCTCCCAGACAAAAAAATACTATTTGAATCATATAATAGCCATCAGATTGTACTAGACTTTTTATTATGAAAAGCCAAGAAGAGTTGCCTTGTTCTTATTTTAAGGAATATGAGGGAAACAGAGACAAAGTTGTCACTGTTCAAGCTCGCTAGCTTGAAGATAGTTCAGGTATGTCCATATGAGCTACTGTTACTTTTGCATTTACTTGTGCTGTTATTTTTAAATAGCAATGAAGACATAGCCTGCATGATATAGGCGAGCTATTTTACCTCCCTTTTGCTGTTCTTCATCCCCAGCCCTTTCTCTCCCCTTTTTAGATCCCATGTACAGTGCCTGAGACCTGTTTCACTAGGCGAGCAGCTCCATTGAAATCACTAGGGTTTGTGTCTCCAAGCAGCCTGAGCAAACACTGCTTTGCAGGGCCAGGATTTACAAGGGAAAGCTGTTCAGCAGCTTATCTGGAGCTAGCAGAATGAGGCTGCGATTTAAACTGAAGGTGTCCAGATACTACTGAAGTAGAAATGACATGAAGGATGGAAAGGGCATACAAAAAGCAGGTCCACCTGCTACTTCCCCAAACAGGGATATGGTCTGAGGGATCTGAATATAACTTTGTTCTGTTCCAAATGTTGTCTTTGCTTTCTTCCCCATTATAAACTTCTCTTTGAACTCTTTTGTGAACATGACCCTTAGCTGCAGCCAACTCCTTTCATGCACATATCAAGCTGCCCATACCTTCTTCCTCTTCTACCCTCCTGTACAGTGAGTTTCCCATGGCAGATCCACCATACTGAGGAAACAGTACTCAGACTGTAAAATAAAGAACAAACAATATTTGTTAGCATGCCAGGGTTTTACAAAATACTCTCAACAGAGGTTTATTTAATTGTAGTATTTTATTTTTCATAGAGAAAAACTATAACAGCACACTAAAATTTATAGCTAAGAATTACACTTATTCTTACGACTTATTAACCTAATAGGACTACTTAATGAATTTACCATGGTTCTATACTTTTTCACAAACCGTTGAGTAACTATGAATTTAATTGTAATTAGCAAAAATATCTCTTACAATGTACAACATTATTCCTTTTAAACTTTACCTGTGATATTAAAAAATTACCATCCCTAGAAATTAGGAAAAAGACATTTTGAATTTGTTCTTCTAATATAAGATCTGCCCAAAGTAAATTATGATTATGCAAAATACCTCTGCTTGGAGCAACAGAAAATCAGAAATATCAGTTTCTACAAAACAGTTTGGTGCTCTGCAGCAAACCAGGCTTCTTTTCCTTGACTGAAGATCATAGGAGCAGGAATGTCCTGCCGCAGGCATCAGTGAGAGGAGGGACTGAATTTTTTTCTTCAGGGTACTTTGGACAGAAGAGAAAGAAGGAAAAAAACCAGGGCACCCCTGGGCAATTACACAGAATTGGGTTATTTACTGCTGGAGATGAGGCTTGGTTTGAAGCCAAATGTTCACTGGAAGAGAAAGTAGAGGGCAGGAAGGAGAACTGATTAACCACCTATGGACAGTATTAAACAAAAAAATGTTGCAAAGAGAATGATTGGAAAATCCATGGGTAGGAGCACCAAACTTCAAAACCCAACTGGTGAAATTCTTTTCCATTTAAGGCTTCTTTAATTTCTTTTTAATCTATCCTGTCATATCAATACTGTCAATATCCTACTGGAGTCAACGCACAGAAATCTAGCTTCTGTTATTAAAAAAAGCAAAAAATGGTTCATTGCCAGTATGCTCATTAGAGAAGAATGTTTTACTTACAAGTTAGCTGATACTTTTCTTAATGACTTAGATAGTAGTAAAACCCATTTTAAAGACTTCTTTTTTTTTTTACAAAACAACAACAATGGAAGTGAGAGAAGTCAGAATACTAAACCCACAATGGAAATGAGAATTTCCTCTTAATGTGTAGATGTTGAAAGCACAATTCATGTCTGTGGACATATTACTACAAAATTCATCATTGCTGAAGGATCATTTTGATGATATTTTGTAGAATAGCTTTTCATTAGCAGATGTTTTGTTTCCTTTGCTTATTTATTAGTTGTGTGGTTTGGCAGCAACTATTGTAAAATAGTTCTGCAGAAGAAAATACCACATATTTTCTTATTTTTTTAGTATTGGAAGAAAACATAAATGAGGATCTTTCTCCTTAGCTGTACAACTAATATTCAAAATAACAAATTAACTGACCTATCACTGGTCCCTCTTGGACTGGGTCCCAGGGAACCCCTGTCTAGCATTGGCTGGTTCCTGAGGCTAGGAGCTCAGCAACAGAATGACTTGCCTTGAACAAGGCTTCCTCCAATCTATGTTCTATGGTTTATGCCTGGAAGCACAGGTTATTTTTCTCTCATTAAAAAAATAATAAAGCAAAGCAAATATACAATGCCATGGGATGCATCTGTGGCCACTTTCACAAACTCTATAAAATATCTAATCTTGTCTCACAAAGTTCTCTGGCCTTACTGGTTGCCATGACAACACATTTCAACAGATACCTTGAGCAGTATAAATGTGTCACTCATCTACTAATTATCTATTTCTGTGGAAACAATTTATTCAAGGCAAGTTAGGTAGCAAATGGGAATTGGAAGTCGATGTGGTAAGAAGTAGGCATTAACCAAAAAAAAAAAAGAATCCAAACATATCTGAACTGCAGATGGAGTTTAATTTCTTTACTCAGATCCAAACACTAATTTCACGTCTGTAAAGGACTGAAGAAGCTTTCAGACTGAATATACTCAGCCCTTGGAGTTAAAATTTGAAATTCATTTATATAGGATTTAAATTGTGGGTCCTTTTTGCCTTTTTGCCTGTTGGAAAAGGACCCGGGGGTGTTGGTCGACAGCCGGCTGAACATGAGCCGGCAGTGTGCCCAGGCGGCCCAGAAGGCC
>NW_008794836.1:5428076-5434784 GCF_000699145.1 Aptenodytes forsteri | reverse complement strand
TTTGGGCCCCTCACTACAAGAAGGGCGTTGAGGTGCTGGAGCGTGTCCAGAGAAGGGCAACGAGGCTGGTGAGGGGTCTGGAGAACAAGTCTTATGAGGAGCGGCTGAGGGAACTGGGGTTGTTTAGCCTGGAGAAAAGGAGGCTGAGGGGAGACCTCATCGCTCTCTACAACTACCTGAAAGGAGGTTGTAGCGAGGTGGGTGTCGGTCTCTTTTCCCAAGTAACTAGTGATAGGACGAGAGGAAATGGCCTCAAGTTGCACCAGGGGAGGTTTAGATTGGACATGCGGAAAAATTTCTTTACTGAAAGAGTGGTGAAACATTGGAACAGGCTGCCCAGGGAAGCAATTGAGTCCCCATCCCTGGAGGTATTTAAAAGATGTGTAGATGAGGTGCTTAGGGACATGGTTTAGTGGGCATGGTGGTGTTGGGTTGACGGTTGGACTCGATGATCTTAGAGGTCTTTTCCAACCTTAATGATTCTATGATTCTATGATTCTATACAAGGTTAAATCAAAATACTACAAGTTACTTTCAGGAAAGCATTACCTTGTTGAATATTGCTGCAGTGATTTCAGCAACAGTAACAAAGACAATATTCACGCATGGCTGAAAACGTTTTAAGATCTACATGAATGATGTGCAAAAATGGTTGAGAAGAGAAACACTTAAACCAAACATATCTAAATGCTGATCTTCTGAGAATGGCCAGACAACTTTGGGTTATGCCTGAATGATATTGAAAGGACTATACTGTAGCAGGTCCCCTCCTTCTCGTATTGCAGAGCGTTCTTTGGTATTCTAGACTGTTATCATTAACCTCTCAGTCTCAAGTAAGTTAGGCAGCAGCTTTTGATGTACTTTTAAGGTTATATACAAGCATAGAATTACATAAGTAATCAAGTTACATACGATACAGGACACACCTTAATATAGATTCTGATAAGTAGTGCTGGCAGGAAATAAAACAGCAGAAAAACCATCAGAAGTGGCAAAGTACAGCTTTCCAGAAGAACAAATAGTAAAATGAACTAATCTGCAGTCAGCAAAACAGATATATTTTCTTGCCTTATTTAGATTCACCTGATGACTACCTGAAATACCAGGCTTTCAAGCTTATGCTGATTCTTTTCAGCTGGCATACCATCCCCATGCAAAACCAAAAAAATTTTGTTTCTCGGTAAGTTTATACCCCCCAGCCAATAAATTGCTGACCAGTAAATGTCACTTATTTCCTCCTAATTATGAAATGCTAAATAAAGCTGTCATTCTCCCCCATAAGAACTTCTGCCAGCCCAAACCCCAGATTTACTAATCAAAGGATACTTAACAAAACCGCTTCTCCTTTTCTTAATCAGTTGGTTTCAAAACAAATTTCTCTATCCCTGTCCAGACAATCCATTCTGATCCCAATTAAAATGTTCAGTTTTGTCCCCTGTATTCAGCAGTGCTTGGCCAGTTCAGTCTGTCACTTCTTCCAGCTCCCCACCCCTCCTCACACAATTATATCCACAGCTGCCAGTTCCCAAAGGAGTCAGTCTCCAAAATTCTCATCTATGAAAACTTTACTCATATAAGTAGTACTATGCAGGAAGATAAAACTAGGACACCAGATGTCAAGAAGTAAGTGGAACTGCAACCACCTTTAAAAATATATATACTCTCAAACTACATAGGATCTAAACAGCATTTAGCACCTTGAAAGCATGGGAAAATTAATCAACTAGAAGAAACAGGTCTCTATTAAAATACCAGACAGTGTGAAAGAAACTTTTTAGACGTACACAGAAATGATGGAAAGGCTGGTATCTTGGAGGAAATAAAACCACAGATTTCCTAGTGTTTAAGAACAAAGTATGGCAAGCATGAGCAGCAGAGAAAACATCATTAAAGTTCTATGTGGGAAAAGCTCTAAGTGTGTATCAGTCAAGATCATATCAGTGGGAAAATGGCTTCAAACCACCAGTGGCTAAAAGAGCAAGGTATACTTAGAAGCATGTGCTTACCTTGAAAATTTAATGCAGAAAGGAAAAGATATAAGTAATCAGTTTGCATGCTTAGTGATTCCCAGAAAGCTTTTCAGCCCATCCTGTGTGAAAGTGTATGCTGGGGCATAGCTATGGCTCTTGCTGTCAGGGTGTATTCTCATGGAAATTTCTAACTGAATCACTCAGTGGGCACATTTACATGGTAAAAAGCTGTAGAAAAATCTCCCAAAGCCAGAGGAAAGTTATACTGCCAAAACTGTTAAGCCCTAAGTGGGTTTCCAAATAAAATTCAGTTGCTCTATTGGGTGCCACTTGAATGAGTCAACAATAAACTAAGGCACTAGTTTAAAAAGGCCTTTTTAATATGGAAAAGTATCTTTCAGTTTCTGAAACAGCAATCCCCTTGAGAATAAACTGAAAGGTGAGACTTGTGAAAGGCTTTGTCCAGTTTCAGCCCAGTGTCTTTCATATGTTTAGAGATGCATTCTACTGTTGCTGCATATCAAGTTTGTGGCTTTAGTGTGGTTTTCATCAGTTGCACAGAGCAAAAGAAACATTTCTTTGGACTTCAGACAGCTTTTTAACGTTTTCCATATTGTGACTAACCTTCTAACATACAGACCCATTCATGGACCACTTTCACTCCCGCTCTTGTTAACCTCATCTCACGCCTTTTCCTTCAGAAGTTCATCTGTTTGAGTACATGAAGAGTTCACAGAAGGTAAGATTAAAATGAGCTTCCTTCAGTGAAGGGCTGTTGTGGAGGTTGTAATTCATTTCATACAGCAATGAGTCTTTGGAGGCCCACTGTTATTTCATAATGTTCTTCATAATTTGTTTTGATCTGTAGTTTTCTCCAAGTACTTTTTATGTCATTGATGTAGAAAAGAAATTTTTATTATAAAAGACAAATATCTGGGGTGTATGGTTGACATTATTGATGGTGACTTCAGGAAACAAAATAAAATCTGTGGTAAGAGGAAGTATGTACAACCTCGTTGTTTATGATGAATGCTACAAGACATTAGAGTTGTAAATACCTGCTGGGCTAAATTCTTTCTTCTCTAAAAATACCAGTAAAATACCAGATGCGAATCTTGAATCTTAAGGAATTCAGTTACTTGAGCTCACCAAAATATTCCAGAATATGATTTCAGCAATATTAAACAGTTGTTGAAGAACTGGCCCTCCTGCCCTTTACTTCTAACAGATATTTTATGTAAGAATATTTTCTCTTTGGTTACTTGAAAAGTGAGAGCATTTGATATCTTAACAAGAACTACCAGCTGCTAAAACGTAACACAAACAACTCCCTTGGCCTGCTGAGCTTCACCCTTAAAGACCACAACCACAGACTTCCACCGAGCTTTTGCCCATGCGATTCTGTTCTCTCTGTGATGTTTCATGTGCACTGTGATAATATTTCAAATGTGCTAACCAGGCTGCCTTTTTGTCATGTTTTACCCAGTTAGCAAGGTTGTACTTGGAGAGATGGCTCCTAGAAGGTGCAAGACATGGTGGCAGCAGTTGAAGCCTAGTCTGATGTTTGAGAAGGGGGTGATATTTGCAACAAACACACGTTTCAACCTCTCACATCCTGAAAAGTGCCCAAACTTTTAATTTCCTATTAAATGGAAAGCTCCCTATGCAATATCACCCTCTTTTTTACTTAAAAATATAAATTTAAATGCTTATTTACAATATTTTCTTTCCATAGGTAAAAGAACATTTTCCACCTCATACCAAAGCTTCCCAGCTTAGACCAGCCCTACCGTGGAGATTCAGAAGGTGGAATTATTTTCATTAACTCATGCCTCAAAAAAAAGCATCAGACTGGTATTTGGGGCACACACAAAGCCTGCTGGTGGAGGCTTTGTCTTTTTGGTGAGACACAGAGTAAAAATTCAGTTGCAGTCTTGGTGGCCTTAAATTCTGCCTAATATTCCATTTGATTACAACTCAGTTCTTTATAATTCTTTGCTTTCTGTTTAAATGCTTTGCTGCTATTTAAATTTTCCATTTACAGAACATAAAGTCTGACAAACAACAGCAAGAATTAACATATACTGAATATATGAAAAGAGCCATATCCATCGTCCTTAGAAGCATAAATGAAATCCACTGCCATTTCTTCTCAATATTCATAGCAATATTTGAAAAAAAAACCCCACCCATCTGCCATGAAAGGAATTTCTCACATTGATCCTTTCCCAGTCAAACAGGGTAGGGGGATAATAGCATTGAAAACAGGGAGTGAAAAAGGGGCTAAGTTTTAAATAGCATAAATGATAGCAGCACATAGACAATCTTGCTTTAATCAGTCAGCCAGCATTAGACAATTCCAAAAACTGGCAGTTAACAGTGTTTTTCTTAGCTTGTGGTATTTGAAGGACATAGATATACACATCAAACAGAATTCAGGGCACACATTGTGGAAGTGCCAGTTGAAGCTTTATATGTAAGCTAAGGTTGGAATTCAGTTCCTTTATCATACATGAGACATACAGACTCTCCCCTACCAAATTTCCACTCATTTTGAATGAAGAATGGGTTTTCTGAGGATTTACAGGTAAACATGTTCATTAAAATCTAGTCTCTAAACCAAAATTGTCACATACTCTACACCAAAGATTTAGTGTAGGTCAAATTGCATACCGAGCTTGCAATGCTTGTATTGTTTTATTATTCATAAAATTTAACATTAAAAATAGAAAATGCTAAATTTCTTAAAGCGGTCCTATTAAAAACAACAACAAAAAAATCCCTTTTTTCCATGGAGGGCATGAACAAATATACGTTCCCAAATCTTGACCTTTATTTTGTTATACACCTGCTTTAACCTTCCTGTTTCTTTGTCCAAGTTCCACTATGCATAAATGTGCATGTATGACCATACATGTGCCCAAATAACAACTTCCTTCTGCTTTCTGTGGCCACATTACCTCACTTGAAACTGTTTCAGCCCAAATTCTTTTATCTTCCTGAAAAGTGACCCTTATTGAAATAATCATTTTTGCCATCATTTTTAATAGCTAGCAGTTCACCAATCAGCAGAAGCGGCTGCATAGCCTCTTCTCCAGGAAAGAATCACAAAGGCTATCTCCCAGTGATCTAAGGAAAACAGCAGAAATGGATGTCCTTCTAAAACAACCTCCTGAAAGCAAGTCGGTAACTTCAGTTGTATTACTGACAATGGAAGATGACGACCATTTTGAAAGGTATTTCTCTGTATACAACCTGTAAAACAACATTGTTTTCCTGAAGGGAAAACTACTGGTTAGAGGATAACAGGGAAACACTCAATGTATCTGTTCAGGTGGCTTTGTTGTCCTGTTTTCACATACTTACGATGAAATAACAAATTTCTCCTTGCATGGGAATTAGAGGATATCTTATCCTAAATATTTGTACAGCAGTGATACATGCTAATGAGAAACAAATGGAAGTCCTTGAAAATGAAGAAAGGCTCCTTAGCCCAAGCAGCTAGTTACCAAATCTGCCAACTGTATTGTTAAATCATCATATTCAGTCTTTATAGAAAAGCTGTGATATACCAAAAATGATAAACTAAATCCAGTTGCTTTACATTTTATATGTTTTACATTTGGAATATCAAGAAATATTTCTAATTGTTTTTAATGCCATGTGGAAAGCAAAGAGTGGGTGAAAAATGTAATGCAACACAGTTCTAGGAAGAAAGGTAAGAAAGATTTGGAAACAGACTTACAATGAATGCTTTAAAGATGAAAGATAATTACTTCTAGCTAAGTTCTGAATTGCTTCAGCTGCCATAAAAGGGAACAATAAACCTCTGGCAAATATGCTTGGTAAGATGTGACTAAATGAAAGGGTTTGCATCTGGAAATAAATTTAGGATGTTGCAGTGCTTTGAAGATAAGAAATCCCAACATAGCTGCAGGTACAGTTGAACCCTGGGGGGTACTTGCAGCCCAAGATGTGGAGGGGGAATAGTGTCTCCTGTCGAAGTGTGTAGAGAGGGTGGAGGCTGGTCGTGCTGGTACCAGGCTCTGGGGAGGAATTCCCCTCCACAGGCACAGACCGGTACCCCTCCTGCAAGGGCAACTGACAGCCAACACCCACTTCTAGGCAAATGCGCTACAAAATCCAGCATACTAAGAGTCTTTGTTTCAATATATTTAATGAGTCTTTTGTGACTCTTTTAAGCAGCCACAGGATTTCAGTCAGGACTGGAGAGCAATTTTTTTACATATACGTAAAATTCCACTCCTTTCCCAAGGATGGCAGCTGTTCCCATCCCAGTCAACAATAGCCACAGATGCTTAGACAACACATACAAAGCTGTAGTCTTTTGAAAAGGAGGTATAAATCTCTGAGTTTATTTCTCTCCTTTACCTCAGGCATCTGTTTTTGTAGTTGTTTGTACCACCATGCAGTATATAACTGGTGAAAAGCTAAGGAATCATTTGGATGGAAGGCGTGATACTATTGTAAGAAATTAT
The DNA here is from genome assembly GCF_000699145.1 of Aptenodytes forsteri. Lineage (NCBI taxonomy): Eukaryota > Metazoa > Chordata > Aves > Sphenisciformes > Spheniscidae > Aptenodytes > Aptenodytes forsteri. The sequence continues at coordinate 5,428,315 of NW_008794836.1, read as the reverse complement.
TATCTTTGTTCCCCAAATGTCACATAATCAATGAGAGGAAAAATTGTTTCTGTGAGAAATATTACTGCTTCTAAAAGAATAATACTAATGAAAGAGAATAGCTAAACAACATCCTACCTATTCTAAATATTTTTTAACTTCCTGAGACAATGATTTTTGAACCTATACTATGAATACATTTTTCTTATGCATCTCAGCTGTACAGACTCAAAGAGAAAGGGAAGGGAAGGGAAGGGGAG
>NW_008794836.1:5414260-5427791 GCF_000699145.1 Aptenodytes forsteri | reverse complement strand
GAGAAGAGAAGAGAAGAGAAGAGAAGAGAAGAGAAGAGAAGAGAAGAGAAGAGAAGAGAAGAGAAGAGAAGAGAAGAGAAGAGAAGATTGATTCATTCCTTGTATCAAAGTATACCAGTATATCATTTTACACTGACTTCAGTACTTGGAAAACCAATTAATGTTAAAATAAAAAATGAAATTTTCTGAGAAGTGAGAGGTTTATGATCTTAATTGACTCCTCAGTGGTGCTTAAGGTGTCAGACTCAGTGTAAAGCTACAGATATTAGTTACTGTGCAGTAAACTGGACTAGGGATTCATGGTGTGTTAGCTACTCCCTTGAAATTTCTCAAGTTTTCAGTTTGCAAATGTTTACCCTACAGCAAATGTGAGGAGTAAGTTATCTCACTTATTTGCTTTGGATAGTAGCATGTGCACAGTTATTTCAAAGTAACTGAATCTATAACTTGCTTATCCTGCAGTGACTTGTTCATGTAGCAACACCTGTAATGCAGTGTATTTTGGAACAATTTGCTCGTTTGTCTGCTCGAGGTCACTCAAAAAGGTTGATCTAAAGAAATAAAACACATTTATTGTGGCTTTGTTAAATCACATTAAACTTGAAGCATTCATTGAGAACTTAAAATATTCATTTAAACTTAAAGTGAGCTTCATTTAGTTTAGTTCACTTCCAAGATAAAACCAGACTTAACACTATATAGAAATTGTTTCATTTACCTAAAGTGAGACAAATATCAGATGAAGTAGCAACTCTGAGACAAAACACTTTAAAACTAGATCATTTTGTCTCCAAGACTTACCTTTTAATTCTGATTTAATCTCAGAAACCTTTAAGGCTTCTCCTAAAGTAGGTTTACCTACACTGTACTAGGACATTTATTTGATTACTGAATAACTAGCAGCAGCCAATAATGCTGGATAAAAGCTAGCAGGAAAATAACCCCTATGCTTCTTATATCTTTCAAAGGAATGACTGTACTGTAGAAGAGTCAAACTTATATTCACCAGCAACACAATCAATATTTGAAAATTTGCCAGTCTTTTAACATTAGATTTGCTTAGGGCAAAGCAGAAACATCTGAAGTCTGCAGCAGAAATATGTGTAGTGTCCTCTAGCCTTTAAGAAGCGTGTTAACTACCTTAAGTCACCTGGTGACCAATTAACTGATGATAGAAATGTCTCATGAAAAAATCCTCTTCATGGTATATTTTGAAACCATTTGCTGTTAGAACCTTTTTCTCTGCAAAACGTATAGGTTTAAATCTCACTGAAGGATAGAAAAACTTAAAGAATTACTTTGAAACATAGCTAAATCATATTGTGGAGAGTAGGCAACAAGACATTAGCAGAGATTATCAGTATTTCAATATAAGCTGCTGTTACTCAGCATAAGTAGCTGCAGGGACAGAGCCCAAGTTTTGGCAAACACACAGAGATATATGCACACACATGTGCAGACGCACACAGTCATAGATGCACATAGACATGAATGCAGGCACACACACATGTGCCCACACGTGCACGCAAGTGCATGACCAAAAATGCACACTCACGTGCATGAACGCACACACACAGATCCAGTCCAGAGAGGTAGCAGACTTTCTGGACCTACCACAGAAGAATCCTGAACAACACCCAGTTGGCCTAAAATCTCAAAACAGCAGAAAACTATGGTTCCTTTTGTCCCAAGAAATACAAAAACACAACTACAGAGACACACGTTCTTCCCATTTCTATACTATTTCTAATGGCTGTCCCAAGGGATTTTTTTTAAGGTTCTCTGTGTATGCATCAGCCTGCACAGTTCCTTCCTTTAGTATTCTTCCTTTTAGTATCCAAAAAAAATTTATTTGTTTTGCCTTTGGCTGTGGTTTCTCAGTGGAAAACTGAATCTCATGCCAAACCTACTGCCCAACACATAGATCAATAAATGTGAAGTGATGTTGCCAGTGACACTGATACGGAGTGGCTGAAGGAGCCCTTCTGCCATGCTGCTGGGCCCATGAGCCCAGAGGTGCAGCAGAAATGGCAGAAATGGGGAAACTGTGGCAGAAATGGAAAAATGTGGCCGAACACAGCAGGCACCACAGGAGGAGTTTCAGTGCTTGGGCAGACGTCACTGGCCCTGCATTCAGTCTTGATCTTTCCTAGGTAAAAGGCAGAGCGCTAGAGAGAAGCAGCTTCTGGGTTTGACCCATGGCATTACCTTGACATACACTGTCCAGATTTCACAGGGACAGCAGACGAGACTAAATACTAAAGAAAATTAATAAAATCCTTAGATTAATTGGCAGCTACTACTGATATTAAATAGATCCTCTTAAAGAATAGTGTTTCTGAATCACTAAGCTTCAAATATAATTTAAAATGTGCTTGTGAGAAACGTTTTTTGCAAAGCCTGTGAAACTGTGAGGATTAGGTTGAAGTATCCATCATGATCAATATCTTGCAATCGCATTAAGGCCTCAGGCAACAGGGGCCCTTGTTCCTTCCCATTTTCTGTTTTCTGTTTCTAGGCACCATCATAGGCAATCAGACATGAACAGAAAATGAATTTGTTACAAGCTAGTAGCATTGTAAGTGGCTTTGATATAAGTGGAACAAGGGTCGGTAACTTCTAAGCTCCAGTAGCCTGATAAGAATATTAAGTCTACCATTTATCCCCAATGAGTGCTTGATTAGCCATACAGTGCTCTGCTGACAGAGTTCACTAAAAATACATTATGCTAATAACACTTGAGTGCCAGCAACACTGGGAAAGCCCAAGTCTTAACACAAAGAATGAGTCATTATGGTATTTACCTGGCAGATACAGCTATAGGCAAAAATATGACTTCCTAGTCCTGTTTGCAAAGATATGAGTAGAAACAGAGGTCATTCCTCAAAGCACGTAAGGATCAGAAAAAATAAAAATAAATACCCCACGTTGGCACGCTGGCATGTGGGAAATAGAGATGCTTAGTTTTTCAGAGTAGGCAGCTGTTAGTGGGGACAATTCACTCATATGTATTTATCTTTGTCTAAACTACGTCATATGGCTATTCACTAGTGCCTCTTTCTGCCTGGTTTAACATCGAATGTGTTTCCTCCTTGCTGTGTACTCGCACCGTAATCATGGACTCCCATTGCGGTCCCACGGCTCCCGCCTGATCCCCAGCCCACTGCCATTGCCCCGCTACTTGTGCTCCTGCTAACACGGCATTTGCTCTCGTCTAAGGGAAGGATTCATAGGCTGTCTCTCTTTCTTAGCATCAGCTACAGATGTTACATATCCCAGCAACAATCCAGACCATACTTCGATGCATAGAAGACAGAGGGGTGGAGAGGTTCATTGCTACTTCAAATTAACTCACTGAATCTTACAGCTTCTTCCAAACACTGAACACCCCAGTCCTCTTCACAGTTCTCCTGTCCTCTACCACGGCTGCCAATGTGCAATTAGCAACCCGCCTAGCAGGCCTCTGGACTCCATACAGAAGACAGGCGCATTCTGCAGCCGACTGCCTGGCTGCCAGCTATTGCACAGGCAAATTGGTGTACAGTACTTGGCCATGACTCATAGCAAGAGCAAGCAATCATTTCACAGACATACAGCTGAGAGTTTTTCAAAAAACAACCAAGCTTGGAAAAAAAAAGCACAATTAATCTGGCCATTAGAGCTGGTCAAACTTTTTTTTTTCCCAAATCTTTTACTAGCCAAAAATGCTTTTTAAGCCCAGCCAAAATTAAGTCAAATTTTCCAAACAGTTTCAAAGAACAAAGATAACATTTCAAAAGGTAATGGAATGTCTCTTCGATTTCAAAAAGATTTGATTTTTTATATATTTTAGAGGTGCCATGAAAATATTTTTAATAGTTGATAAAAGTTAAAACCAAAAGATTTGCTTTAGAATGTGTAAAACATTTTGGTGTACCTGAAACATATCTTTATTTTTAGTACTTCATTTTGCCCAGAAAATGGAAGAACAAAAAATAACTTGGGACTCTACCAATTTTAAGAAATGTCGACAGTGAGCCAAATCCCTCAGCTACTCACAGTCAACTATTACAAGCCACCAGACTGTCTAAATGCAAAGGTACAAAAGAGCTAAGTAATCTGATCTATTGTAGCTGCTTGTATATGAAGTAGTAATGTGAGAAAGGTCCAGGCAATGGAGAAAAGCAAGCGCTTCCATGCCACAATTCATCTCATGCTAATGTAGATGCCTAAAATAGGTCAGATGAATCATGCCTTAAAAATGTCCATTTCTCTTCACTGACTAGTGGGGAAACGCAGGTGACTGGTGCTGGTGTAGCATTCTACCTTGTCGATGCCGACAGTGGGGTGAGATGAATTTCTGCATTTTAATAATTCATAAAAAAATTAAAATTTTGAGGTGAAAGACCCAAAACATGGGGCCAGAAACTGTAAGGACTGGCCAATGGAGAGGACATAAATTCTTGTTGGTGACTCTGGCATTCATCAGTTCATGTCCTACTTACTCACCTGTGTTTACCCTTTTTTCTCGCCTTTTCTTCCATTTAACCCTCTCATCTTCCTTTTTTTTCCCCCCATCTTCTGTCTTTCTTTCTTCAAACCACACAGTTTGATAGCTGTTTCTTAGAAGCTACTGTTGACAGTGTCCACCTGCTTCTGTCACCTGCTTACTATCTTTCATCGCCACTGGAAAACGAAACAGGACACTTTAAAAACCATGGGCACTTATGTATAGTAGGGTATGGGAATTCTCCCAAACTGGCAAACTGTACCGTTATCAGCAGGAAATTACATTAGATGTGGCTCCAAGCAAGGATTGTTCTGTTTTTTCAAACTTTAACCCTGAAATGCCACCTTCATTACCCTCCATTTTTCAATGTATTTTCTGGACTCAGACCTCCCTTTGAAGTTTTGTTATGAAATCAAGTATTCCAGGAACCCTAACCTCAATTTTTTTGTCTCGCCCTTCAAGGACCTATTGTGAATTCCATATGCAATATTCCAAGTTTTACATTCATCTAGTTTCCTTGCAAGTGAGACAACAAAGTCCTTAGTGGTGCCTTAGAAGATTTTTCAGTTGGTCCAAATCTGGCCAATGGTTTCACTGCTGACTTCCATGTTAACAGGCCAGTGAGCAAATTTGGAAAATATAACCCCTATACCTAAGCAGAAAAGAGTTGTGTGTAGAGTTATTAACAATACTTTAGTGTGCATTCTTCATTATATATGCATATGTATATGTATATGTACACATATATATATACAAACACTGCTTCCATCTCTTAAATTTAAATTCATTTTTAGCTAGGGCTTTCTGATGATGCCTACTATACCCTCCAAAAATACAGTAGGGATCACAACAAAAATTAAGGGCAATCTGTATTACTCCTAGCTGTAAAAAATCATGTATTTGTCTACACCTCTGAGGAAAGAGAGCAATGCCTGTATCACCCCACTCCATAAAAGCAGTTTACAGGCACCAGACAACTAAACAGAAAATATAATTCCGAAGGAACCCACCATACTCCTGGATGACTGAACTGCTGATCACTTCGACTGGCTGTATGGAAAATTAAAGCAAGTTGAAAGTTTTCAATTTATAGTGAATAGTGTACTTAAGCAGCAGAAAATTATATACTTACTGTTCCACTCCAACTGTGTGTGATATATGAAGTACAATGAACTCCAGTAAACAAAAGAAATGAAACCAGGTGGTAAATAATCAAACTATACTCTTCATTAGCCTTGGTATTTCATCTACCATCTTGCAAGCAATAAGAAGCCACATGCAGTGTTAGTGCCTTTTATTTCCTACTGTCCTTTATTTTTGACCATTTATGTTATCAATATTTCCCTTTTACATTTTCCTTATTGTTCCTTTTTCCTCCCCCTTCTGGGATTCTGATATTGTTATTCACTAAATTTACTATAAGTTTTAAACACTCTTTGGTTTATAAAGTTAATTATCCATCACTATAAACATGTAAGTTCTCTAGCTAATCATACGAAAGTCTATCCTGTTACCAACCTCTCTTTCCTGACAAATTCTCAGTTAATTCCAGGAATATAGGCCGGTGCAGAAATTTTTCCTGAGCACTTACGAACCTGATTTTTGACAGTGGAAGGATACACTTGGATACATGCAAACTACATTTGAGGCAGAATAGTTATGATCAGGTAAAATCCTGCCACAGATTTCTAAGAATTTCATCAAGGTAAGTGTACAGAGACTTCAGTAGATACTGAACGTGAAGCAAATTAAAGACACTGCAGAACGAGGTTTTATGAAAGCAAGCCATCATTCTACCTTCAGCTAAACATGCAAAATTACTTTTATGGACATTGGGGACTTTGGCCCTTTTTTTCCCATTATTTAAAATCTCTCATCATCTGTCTTTTTCATAGTTCTGTGCTGTACTCTTAGCAATAATAGTGAGCATGTTAGACTCAGAAACAGTAATTAGTATCTGTTCATACAAATGTTCTGGCCTGTTTCTTCTCATTACTCAAACTCCATACACGAGACATGTTTAGAAGCATAAATTGTTTTCCTACCGCGCTTCTAATTAACGCTTCCATTAAGACCCAGGCAGAGAGCATAGAACATACTGAAAGAAACTGCTGTTTACAGAAACGGTGATAAAATGTATACAAATATGTCCTGCAAAGTGCAATCAAGCCAGCTTGCGTGACATGTGGATGTGTTTCTCTGTGTATGTAGGCACAAACAGATGTGGTAGACTCACATGCAAGACTAATTTGTTCATTAACATTAAAAAAACTACATGAATAACAGTCCATTAATTTTTATAATTACTTCTTGCATGCCCATATCACTGCTCAATTTAGTTTCTGAAGCCCTTGGTAGCTTCAGACTGGCTCCTTGGCATGATCATACCGGATGCTTCAGTTACCTTCCACTGGTTTTGCATTTACTAGATTGGATTTATTTGGAATTTTATATATATACACTTTCTAATGGCCTCCACCCCTCTTCTTATTCTATGCGAAATTCAAATAAACCTTAAATTAAGATAAAGAGTAACAGTTTTGTGTTTTTTTTTCCATCTTGAAAGGCAGAATGAATTGATCAAATGGCTTGCTAAGCATCATAAATAGTTCTGGATTTCTAGAAGAGCTGATTTATGCCTTTGAATAAAAACATGCATAATCTTTTCAATTTTGCATATATTCAATAGAAAATCAAGTGAGAAAAACCTCCAAGCAGCTGTAACTGAATTTCAACTCCAGAAATCCCATTGTGAGACTCAGGAGAGTCAATCCACAAGGAAAGAGATTAAATAAATAGTCTTGTGACCTAAAGTGCAATAAGCTTCACTGTGAGAGTAAGTTCGAAATCCTGACAATTAACTGTAACTCAGGGTTGGTGATAGGGGGATGTTGTTGTCTTTGTTTTTAATTACATTTTATTTAACAACTAAGTGATAAACATCAAAAGACAAGATTGTCTTGGATCATCAAAGATGGGTGAGTTTGTTTGTTCCGTGAATTCAAGCAAACTAAAAGAGCTTTTCCTGTGTTTACCTGAGTAATTAATGAAAGACCAAATTGCTTTTGAGCCAGCAGGCTGCAGTTAATTGGAGTTATGTGCATTCAGTGAACTTAGTGATTTGGAGTAAAAAGGATTTACAGTGTAGGTGACAACCCTTTTCAGGGAAATATCACAGCAAAGGCTAAATATTAGAAGACAGCTTCCAGATGATGTAATTTATGTGGAGAGCTCTCTCTTTCGGTTAAAGTTTGAAAGTGGAAAAAGGAGTGGGTTAACTGAGCAAAATGCTTGGAAAAAGTTTAGTTAAATAACAAGTTTAAAAAATGGGATTCAGACATTCAGCCTATTGTTATTATTTTTTAACTGGTAAGACCAGTGAACTCAGAGAAGTTTGCCAGACTACCCTAAGGAAAATTATGTTTGCAGGGACAGACATGTCCTAATTTCTAAAGTTATTACCATGCCTATTTTTCTAATATATCTCATTAAGAACTGGAAACAAATTGTGATGCTCTTGATCAGATGTAGTAGCATGTAATAATCTACTGTTATTATCAAATAATAGTTAAGACAATTTGCTTTTAAATGTACTACTCAAAATGCTAAGAGTTATCAGCATTTGTAATCCTGTTTGTTATTTATTTTATTTTCCAGACCTGCCTGAATGTGTTCACCAAATTTTTCTTAGATAGAGCTATGGTGGTACTGGGGATCAAAGACTGCCAATGGACAAGCCTGCCGGGCTAAAGGACAAACAGAAAAGATGTCCCCCTTCTTCCTGATGAATGCCGTTAAGTTAAACAGACAAGGTTCCTCTTGTCTCTTTGCTTGCTCTAGTAAACCTAGAGTTATTTTCTCTTTCTCTTAATCAAAGAATTTTACACTTATGCAAGAACAAATTTAAAATAAAGATGAGGAAGTGTTCTTCCTCCCTTCCTAAAGCTTTTAGGTACATACGCTCTTGGATCTAGTTCTCACCAAATAACAATGAGCTGATCAGAACTCACTCTCGGTACACCTCATGAATTTGTGCACTAAATATTTATCTTATTAGTCTGGAAGATCTGCCAAATTCAGTTTTTTCTCCTTCACTCCCTTTTTTTCCACCAAGGTTCAAAACAACTTTTGTTTTTTCACTGAATAACTGCATTATACATTGTTGTAGGATAAATGACTTCTCAGTCACTCCATCTTCTCTCCGATCTGTGCCCAAAAATCCTTTATCCAGATTTCTGGTAGTTCATGATACTGTTGACTGGTGGATATTTCCATATATTTTTAATAATAAAAAATGTGAAATGGCATGGTTGGTTCAATTTCACATCACTTTAAACAGACTTGTTTGCTTTATATTATATTTTTCTGAAATAAGAGAAGATAAAAGATATTCAGTCATTGTTCTCTGCTTTTAAAAATCATAATTTTACTCAGTCTTCCAATAATGATTTTTATAGACAGTTTCAGAATTCTTCATTCAAAGTCAATAATAGTACTTCTTCCTCCTTATCTCCCTTCCTTCCTTGTCTTCCTTGTCCTTTTCCAGTAAAAATGCTGATGAGTTGTACTGGTACTTCCACATACTTTCAAGCATAAAGTGTAATCACAGTAGTATGTGAAATCTCATTGTCATCACTGGGTTAGGGATCAGGCTGAATGCCTTTATCCTGAGCCCTACTACTGAAAGGTCTGCGACACTTTGTGGGAGGTAGTAAGATATTGCAAGTTTTATTTTTAGCCTATCTGTTGGGACTAAAATTGTGCAGTGCATTAGAAAACTTCTTTCAGCCTTAAGTGCTGTGGGTGTCTTCAGAGGCTGCAGTATAATCTGTGTTTAAGTTGTTATGGGCTAGATTCCCAGTGGCTTCCTTTCTAATTTGATAAACCTAGAGATCCATTATGGTTTAATATGCAGTTCATGAGTTAATAGAAAAAGCTGGCTCAAATTAGTAATAAGCACACATTTCCACACTGGACTTTAATAATTTCAGATGACTGGATATTTACAAAGAACCAGAGCTCTACAGGTTTTGCAAGTTTTGCTGCACGTGAGAAATAGCATAGGGCCATAGGGTGCCATTTTTTTTAAACAGAGCTCTCCGTTGAAGTCAATGAGGAACTGTACTGAAAAACTGGACCTCTTTTTTTGGTTTAATTCAGGGCAAATTCTGCCACACTTGCTCCCATTGAGTATGACCTTGTATTGTGAATAATGATAATGAAACCCCGGGACTCCATGAGAAGAAATGTTTCTCAGTTTGCATAATGTCAGCTGAACCTGATCTTCCCTGCCCCCTAGTATAAAATGTTACAGAATAGGAGAATGGCACTGAATTCTTTGTTTTCATTGGAGTTGGCTGTTACTTTTTACTTAAAACAACTAAATATCATATAGCCAACGGTCAATTAATGGAGCTTCATGAGCCACATGCAAACAAGCTATAAAAAAAATATGTATTTTTATATGTATCTATAAATACACACACAAATATCTGTATATGTGTGTTCTCACTGTTAGTTATTTGAATTGTCAAATTCCGTATTTCTTTCTTCCACTTCCAAAACTGTTGAATAGAACCATGTGAGGCCAAAATACTCAAGGCAACACCGTTATTAAGTGGAAAGCAATTGCCTAGTGATGACTGACATTCAGTAGCAGACATTTTGATAAATACAAATAATGTTATTTTCTCTGTTTATGTAAGAATAACAGATTTCTTTTAGAGGGATGGGAAATTTTCAAGGAAAGTACTGGTTTACTGCATAGTCAGTGGCTTTTCCACAGCCTTAGCAACATCTTTTATAGTTTAATTTTCTTTCCTTGTTTGATGGCTATTTTCATTACTTATTAGGATAATGTTGTAAAGTCGCTGGTTATTCATTGCACAACTCTGTAAATGACATTAAATCACTGAACAAATTGTTAACAAAACAAAAGAAAAAGTAACATGCAGGCTTCTAAGTAATGCCATGTATTTCCAATGGAGCTGAGAAGACTCAGCTAAAAGCAATAAAAAAATCAGGGTAGAGAAAAAGAAATACATTCTAAACTGATTTCTTTTGGTTGCACTCATTTGTACTTACTTTATAGGACGATCTAGTGAACAAATTTTCTGGCAATAATATCTTTGGAAACCATGAGCAAGGATACTCGTCGAAAAACTTTTCCCATTTCCTAGTTCAGAACCGCTACATACTGTATTGAACAACTATATTTCTTGAACTTGGAACCATTTTAGAAACCCAAATATTCACATCAGAATTCTGACAGTAAGGTCTTGTAGACAGAGGAATGTTTTACACATAACTGGGTTGATACTTAGTTTTATCAGCAATACTATTCCTCTGAGGAGAAAGGGAGTAATGCTGTTACAGTATAACGCATTTTCATAGGGCTGTAGCTGTATCACTACTTTTACCAGTATAATTATATCGGTTGTAGTGTGTACAATGTTATTATTTACAAAGCAGGTTCACAAATGATGTCTGTTAAATCCAGGAATTCAGAAAAAGTAGTAGAAACACTGTGAATACTGAATATTTAAGCAGTCTGAAGAGCCAGATTTACTCTGAATAGCCAAAAGGTTTTTGCAAGTCACAATGTTCTCACTAACTACAGGCAAAGGAAAGAGATTCAATCGAATAATTAAATATCACAGTTTTTTTATATAGAACTAATATCTGGTATTATTAATCCTGTGAATATATTATTTCCCAACATAACACTTCTGCAGAATTTATTGAATGTGTGTTTCTGAGTTCATGCAAGAAAATAGATACACAAATGTATTTTGCACTTTTCATGATCCAAAATTAATATTAAATGCAATGTGTTTGATTCTCAGGCTTCCATGGACAAGAGACTTCAAATATTTCCTCTCCTGAAACTATCATGATCTGTGGAATTAGCTGACAAAGTAAATTGTAACTTATGGAAATACTTCTTTTGTAATGATTCGTAATCATTATATTCTTCCCTCTGGTTTTGCATGGAAAAGTACTTCCCATGCCACATATTGAAGGTATCTAGGCAGGCCAGCAGCGATAAATTCAAAGAAATGGAAACAGTAAATTCATAGTGTGATCTGTGGGACCAAAATCCCAATTCTGACATCCCAGGACATTAAACCGCAGACCAACTGATCCGACTGGCAACTGGGCTCACCCCTAGCATACCCCAAAGGGGAAAATAAGGCTGCTAACATTTAGCTAAAAGAGATGCAGAAATCCGATTAAAAATTGAAACCTTCAGTGAATTGCAAGCCCATTCCTTGCCTTCAAAATGGAGGTGTTCTTTTGGGAAAGACATCGGTGTAATTCTGCTGCATAACACAGGAATTCAGCTCTGGAAAGATAGCCTGGTGTTACAAGCTTCCTTGCACAGAGGGTAAGGGATGGATGGACCAGCCCCGTGTGCTTCACCCTCCAGTCAGCTACAAACATCCGTACATACCTGGCTACTTAAACTGGCCTGGCACAGAGCACACAAGATGGGATCCTGTGGGGAGGGGAGGAGAGGAGAGGAGAGGAGAGGAGAGGAGAGGAGAGGAGAGGAGAGGAGAGGAGAGGAGAGGAGAGGAGAGGAGAGGAGAGGAGAGGAGAGGAGAGGAGAGGAGAGGAGGAGAGGAAGCAATATATAGATGATTAATTCCAGGCATAAAATCCAGATAGCAGGCTCATTTTCTTATATGGCTTGTGTAGACCTGTGTAGATAATTCAGATATCATAATGCCAAGTCACATAATAAATAAAAACCCAATTATACTCATCACCTTGTATTTTGGCCAATGCAACGTTTGGCCTCATTCCATCCTGTGGGATCATTTTCATGTAAAACAAGCCAGAAAGTTTAGCAAAGGAGAAGTTGTTCCTAGGATAAGAGATATGCAGAGCCCAGATATGTGCCAAGCCCAGAGTTCCTTTAAAGGCATAATGATATGAGAAGTTACTCTTAATGTGACTTGGGGATAAATTATATTTGTTGCTGACTGATTTGTAGTATAGAAAGAAACAAGAGACACAAAGGGTTTCTCTCTCACACACCTACAGATCCCAGCACATGATTTTGCTGCATACCTCCATAGCAAGCAAATGATGCTTTGTGAGTTATATCTACAATGGGAAAACACATGAAAAAGACCTTTTCAGTACACCAAACAGTACAGGTGCAAACTATTCTGTGTATTTTCTGTACACTGAAAAAAAGCACCAAAAGAAAAAAAAGGAAACAGGAAATACAGCTGTTCATTGCATTAACAAGCTGCTGGCAGCATTGGGCTTGATCCACAAGAACTGCATTGCACTGGACAACTTATAACCAACCTGCTTCCTGACGGAATCTGCAACCACCTATTAGGCATGAAGGGTCTCTCCCCACCACGAGGAATCTCACCAAGGACAGAGTGTCCAGGAGTCACCAGGTGCCAGGGGCCAACCTAATCCAGTCACCTCAAATACCCTGAAGCATCCTTTTGAAGCTGTTCCCCTGTCCTCCATATCATGACATATTTGGGGGAAGAAGAAACAGACAGTGCAAGAATGCCACCTAACATACTGATAGCACTGTTGTCAGGGTAGGATTCAAGTCTCTGCTCCACCAAAGGTAATTAATTTTTTTATAAAAAGCACAAAGAATTCAGCAAGACAGCTCGCAAGAGCCCTGAATCAGAATATGCTGCAATATGGTGATCTGCAAACTCCATCCAGTGCAGAAAACGTGCTCAGGTAACTGCAATATTATTTTACAGATGGGTTCTATAATCACTGAACTATTGGATAAAAAGAAGAGACCACACACTCCCCAGCTGTGCTTTCTGCAGATTTGGAATTGGTTTGACACTGCTTTCTGGATCAATTCCTCAAGTGACCTACACAAAGAAATACGTACATTTCCAACTCTTGAGCTAGAAAGGGATTGATACTGCCCTCTGTTTTCCTTTATATTTGCCAGAATATGTCACCATATTCTTCCAATGACAAAAGCTGTTTCTAAATCCTTCATATTAAGGACATCAAATTTTTATTTTTAATTTTTGTCCATAT